>NC_061821.1:34779019-34781519 GCF_019202785.1 Penaeus chinensis | reverse complement strand
ACACACACACACACACACACACACACACACACATACACACACACACACACACACACAAACACACATGTCAATATTAATGATTTCATTTATAATTCTATTAGTATGTTCAACGAAAGGTAAAGATGACAGAAAAATATGCAAAAGCATTACAAATAAAGATTAAATTCACATACTGTCTCAATAACAAGAAAAAAAAATTGTGCTACACATTTCTATGACTCCGCCCCTCACCGATGAGCCTGTTTTGAAACTGGAAGAAAATGGGAAATTCAAGTTTGTTGCTGCACTGTATGATGTATTATACAGTAACGAGGACATTTATAAGTATATTATTGCACTATGTGCTAGACTAAATTCATTTGCCTATGTGCATGCGTGCACACACACACACACACACACACACACACACACACACACACACACACACACACACACACACACACACAGGTAAAGAATGGAAGGCTGGGGGAAAGAGATAATAAAAAATGGTAGCAAACTGAGCTATCATAAAAATGTAATTGGTGATTGGGTTGATTTTACAGGCGATTATTGGCGATTATTTGAAGGTATATATTATATCTTTTATTTGGTTTCAGTTTTATATTTCCTCATACTGCAACGTGGATATGTTATAATAAAGCAGTAAAATGAAGGCATGGATTATGAATTATTATATTGTTTTAGTCTACCAAGGCATATGTAATATCCAAACGTTTTTGACGAATCTATTAATTTGAAAAAAAATAAAAAAACGTACAACTAAGGTATCATAACACACATCACATATAATCATAAAATTAAAGTAGAGCTAATATAATATATATGTATATATATTACAATTACGGTGATGATGATAATAACAGTAATAATAATAATGATGATGATGACATATAATTGATGATGATGATGATGATGATGTGATGATGATGACCATGATGATAATAATAATAATAATGAATATAATAATAATAAACATGTTAATAATAATAATGATAATATTTATTTGTCTCTAGTGTACAAAAATTGCTTCCAACTACTGAACATGTATGGGCCATTGCGAACCGCCGACCCCTCGGATAAGAGACCGACACGTTACCATTGTACTATCCCGGAGGCTAGTAGCTCAGTAACGAGCCCTTAATTCTATAGACCTTGGTCGCGACAAGCGCAGGAAAATGTCGCAAGCAAGAACTAGCGACACTTTTGCCAGCAAAAACGAGGGCTTATGATACACAGAACATACCAACTCCTTTTATAAAAATAGACCAAGCCTATCTTCAGTACTCGTCATTAAACCTAAATGCTAATTTCATTACGAGCGAATAGGAACGCCTTTCTGGAGAGACTTTGATTCACAAATTCAGAAGCAGCTTGTTTAGTTAGTTTGTGTGTAACAGACTGCGATACCCAATTTAATTCAATGTAATAAATATTAAAATATTTTCGTCTTAACAAGACAAATGTTTATATTAATTTGTGTATGTCAGTATGCAAGAAGCGAAGATATATTAATGATCTCATAGATGCCTTCTGTAAATATGTTCTAACAAAGGTAGAGAGGGAATAAAAACGTACAAAAAGAGAATAAATTACATATAAACTTATAATACACAGACTATCTCAATAATAAAAACAATAAAAAATTATGATACACAAAATGTACCAAGGCGGTCTTCACTACTCAGCATGAGTAGATGCTACTTACCCTTAAAACAAATAAAAACACATTTTTAGAGAGACTATGATACACAAATTAAGAAGAATCCTTTTTAGTGTGTGTAACGGTATAAATTACACGAAAGACCTTTCCCTGACAGCATGTTGACGCGGAATGTCCCCGCAGCCCCGAGAAATTTTTGTTTCCTAAAGAAATATACAGACGACGGAAGACACTCACATCGCCATATATTTTTTGAGCGCCGTACTAACCGCCAAACGCCAGGGCAAATAGTGCCACTGGCTCCTTTTCTATAGTTTACACACACACACACACACACACACACACACACACACACACACACACACACACACACACACACATATATATATATAGTCTGGTTATTACACTTTCGAAAATCCCGGATACTAAATAGGTAATGATATGAATTATATATATATATATATAATATACTTTCATGTGTATATATATATATATATATATATATGTATATGTATAAACATACATACACATATATAAACACTTAAGCCTATAAAAATAAACACATATATATATATACATATATATATATATATGCATATATATATGTATGCATATATGCATACAATATATATACATATATATATATGAATATACATATATACATACATACGTTTATGAAAATAAACACACACACACACGCACACAACACACACACACACACACACACACACACACACACACACACACACATATATATATATATATATATATATATATATATATATATATTTATTTATGAAGATAGAGGATCATTGGTCAGCCACCTCCAGTAAACTACAG
>NC_061821.1:34771519-34774019 GCF_019202785.1 Penaeus chinensis | reverse complement strand
TAGCTTGTATTTCTCAGCATTTTCCTTTTCGCCATTACTCTGCATCATTACTTATGGTTTATCCTGCTAATAATTGTTAGGCTAATAATATTAACAATAACAATGATAATTGTAAAAATAATAGATATGATAATGGTTAAAATATTAATACTGATAAAAGTAACAATAACAATGATAATGGTAATAATAATATTGACAATAATAATAATAAAAAAATGATGATAATAATAATGATAGTTCTGATAATAAAAATAATGATAATGATACTAATTATAATAGTAACAATAATGATGATAATAATAATGATAAAGAAAAAAATAATGATAATGATAAGAATAATAGTAGTAATAACAATGATAATAACATATAGAATAATGATGATAATGATAATAAATGTGATGATAACATCTATGATAATGATCATGATATTATTAATAATAATGATAATAATAATAACATCAATGATAATGATAATAGATATGGGTATTAATGATAATAATAATGATAATGATAATGGTAATAATAGCAACTATAACAAAAACGATAACAATAATAGTAACAGTAATAGTAAGAGTAATAATGAAAATAATAATAATAATGATAATAATGATTGTAATAGCACTGATAATGATAAGAATAAAGAGAATCATAGAAATAATGACAGTGAGCTAAGGACGATGCTAAGGATAATGATGATATTGTGACCATAAAAGAGGTCATTTTATTAATGATAGTAGTGAAAGTAGAACTTATAATTGTAATGATGATGATACTATTACTGATAATGAAGATAACAACAATAATAATGGTTGCAATAATAATGATGATATTGACAATTATAATAATAACAATAATATTGATAAGGATAATAATATTAACGCTAATACGTAATAGGTAATGTCAATAAAAACAATACTAGCAATGGTAGTGAAAATTATAAAAGTAATAATAAGAATGGTAATGCTGGTAGTAAGAATAATAATAATGATTGTATTAATAGAAATAATAATGACGTTGAGGATGATACAAATAATAACAATATCAATACTAACACTAATACTTATAACGATAACAATAATGATAATAATAATGAAAACACAATGATAATAATGACGATAATAACTATAGTGATAAGATAAAAAAAAAAAAATAATAATAAAATAGCAACAACACCAATAATAACATCAATAATGATGATGATAATGATGATAGTGCTATTGGCATTTGAAATGATAATGATGATGATGACAATGGTAATGATAACAATAATGATGCTAATAATATTAAAAAAAACATTGATAATAATGATAATGATGATGATGACTATCATGATGATATTAATGTTAATAATAAGTATAATAATAATATCATCATCATAAAATAGTAACAATATTAATAACGATAATAATAAAGATAAGAATAATCATGATACTTATAATGAAAATGATAATAATAATAGTATCAACAATAATAATAATGACAATAATAATACCAATAATACTAATGATAATGATAATAATGTTAATAACGATAATGATAATAATGGCCATAATGATTATAATAACAGTAACAATGATGATAGTAACCATAATGATAATAATAGTCATAATATTAATAGTGATAATATCAATAATAATAATAATAATAATAATAATGATAATAATAATAATAATAATAATAATATAAATAATAATGATTATGATAAAAGTAACAATATTAATCATAATTATAAAAAAATAATAATACTTCTAATAATAACAAGAATACTACTACTACTTCTACTACTACTACTAATATGAATGATAATTATAATAATAATGAGGATTATGATAATGATAACGAAAATAATAATGAGGATTATGATAATGATAACGAAAATAATAATGAGGATTATGATAATGATAATAATAATGATAATAGCTATAATGATAATGACAATATTAATAACAATAATGTATATTTAATTATATATATATATATATATATATATATATATATATATATATATATATATATATATATATATATATATATATATATGGCAAGTAGAACAACGAAGGGAAGTACAGGAAAACATGTGTATATGCCGAAGACCTTTTCGCTTTATTGCTTCATCAGGGCATATAAGACAAGAGGTACATAGAGGTACATATGCATATACTGAGCAGGTCACGTAACGTCGGTAATTTTGCGTGCGACGACCTTGGCTAGTTCATGGCTCCTCGTTGCGATGTTGAAGTTGATAGTGAATGGATGAACGCAGCTTCTACCATCTTCCTTTGTCGTGAGGGCTGGCCTTGTTTTATGATGGAGGTCTGGGACCACTTGGGGAAATGGCCGTCGGTGTCGACGTGAACAACGAAGGCTCTCTTCTTGTCATGTCGTCGGAGAACGCTGCGGTGTTGGACGATTCCTTGTTCGTGGAGGCTACGTCCTGTCTCACTTATGTATACTTTATCACAGCCACCGCAAGGTATACCGTACACCTGGCTAAGAGGTC
>NC_061821.1:34756519-34761519 GCF_019202785.1 Penaeus chinensis | reverse complement strand
TCGTTGTACCAAGTCCAGCAATGCAGTGCTGATACTAAGAGCCAAAAATCTTCAATTTCTTGAACCTAGGAAATTCCCGGAAAAGGAGGCTATTCTCAATGCCAGCATCAGTTCCCGAGCCATGAGGACCGACAGACATCTCATAGCCGACTGGATCGCAGCCAGAATCCGCATTGAAGTCACCCAGAACAATACGAATATCCGAGGATAGGCTATCTATCACAGAAGCAAATTTGGCGTAAAACATCTCTTTCACATCACGTTCATAAGCTGTAGGAGCGTACACGCAATAAAAGACATTAAGCTTCAACCTCCATACCATTGTACTCTGGTCAACCGGAGTGACCTCTCTCTCTATATATGTGTGTGTGCGTGAAAGTGTGCAAATAAAAACACACACTCGCACACACAGAAACACACACACACACACATATGTATACATACATATATATATATATATATATATATATATATATATATATATATATATATATATTTATATATGAATACTCACATATATACATATGTCTATATATATGTGTGTGTATATATACACACACATATATATATATATATATATATATATATATATATATATATATATATAAATATATATACCCATACACATATATATTATAGATATATATTACATAAATATATAATCCATCTATGTATGTATATATCATATATATATATATATATATATATATATATATATACACATATATATACATATATATATACATATATATATATGTGTGTGTGTGTGTGTATGTGTGTGTGTGTGTGTGTGTGTGTGTGTGTGTGTGTGTGTGTGTGTGTGTGTGTGTGTGTGTGTGTGTGTTTGTGAGTGCGTATATATGTATATGTATATATATATATATATATATATATATATATATATATATATATATATTTATATATATGTATATGTATATATCTGATATGTGTGTATATATGTATATATCTATATGTATGTATATATATATATATATATATATATATATATATATATATATACACACTTAAACGATTGCGTATGTGTGTGTTTGCATATTATTTATCTTATTTACAGTTATCTTTTTATAAGTCATTCCGGGGTAATTGGACTTTTAAAGTAATCGTCTCGTGGCATGATTCCTGACTGTTAAGATCTACCGGATGATTCGATGTTAAAGGATTAAGAAAGATAAATTTAAGAAAGATTTCGGAAAATTGACTCAATCATGTTTTTTTTTTGTCGTTTTTGGTTAAATGGTCTTCTTAGTCTTCCTCAAGGAAAAGATATCACTCCAATTACTTTAACTCTACCCCAGTTGCCCTTCTTATATAGCAAGAGCTTTGGAAAGTAATCAAAACTCTCATTTTCTCAAGCATCTTAAGCCTGTTATCCAATTCTCCGATCACAAGTATGGTTTCCCATGGACGCTATCTACTGTTGGCCTTCTTTTTTTTATCTGACTTGTAGTCTCCAGCTCTGAACGGCATCCAAGGAAACCTTAGTCTCGCTTTTGATATCTCTAATAGTCTTAACTAAGGTTGGCACAGGAAAATGGAGACCAAACTTTGTTTCTAAATCCTCCCTTCGAATCTTTCTCTTACACACTTTTGTGTAATTTTGTACATTTAAGACACATCCGTTTATATAACTGTGTATGCGTGTTTGCGCGCGCTCACGTGTGTGTGTGTGTGTGTGTGTGTGTGTGTGTGTGTGTGTGTGTGTGTGTGTGTGTGTGAGTGTGCGTGTGTGTGTATTGTGTGTATGTGCAAGTGTGTGCGTGCACACGGGCGTGCCTACGCGAAGTGCGGGAGTAGGTAATACCTCAAAGGTAAAAATGAAACGATTTTTTTGTCCTTGTCATACACCATTTGAATTAGGAAATGAAAACTGCTGATACCAAAACATTAATTCTCAAGAATGAGAAAATAATGAAAAGACATTATGTTAACTTTGGTGCAGATAAACGTTCGTATAACAGAGCAATAAAACGCTTTATAACGGGAATTTTTCGGTTGATACCAGCGCTCAACTCACATCGCTGGACAGGATGTAGTGAGACGTGTTTTGTGGCCAGGGAGATCGACTACATTCTACATACTGCCCATAGGCTGGTTGTGGCTACCATCTCAGTCGACTTCAAAACCTTATGAACTTGAATCTTTCCAGTTTCCATTCCAGGGTGTTTCACTCTGAAGGAGGAGTGTGCTTGGAGGTTTCCTACAGCTAACTCTGACTGATTTGCAGAACTTGAAAACCTGACGGACCCTGTAGCTCTGTGGGATTCCTCCAAGTGTAAAACACTCAACGCAGCGCAGGAATCCGCTGGCGAACGCCCGAGATATTAATCTAGCTGAAGACACTGCATTCCAAGTATTTTGAGCAGCTGCATCAGGTAGACCCTCCAGCAGTTAGTCTGGACGCAAGTGGTGTAGCAATCCCTGCGCTGGATCCACCCGTCAATGAGGAACCCCTTACCCTGACTCAGGATAGGGAAGCTATCTCTGAATTGAGGGGTGGGAAAGCTACATGCAAATGCGATAACCCTGTCGAATTACTGAAGGCTGGAGGTGGTACTCCAGTTCCATTTCCCAGGGCCTGCTGAAGGGCATGATCATTCTTCTCTGTTACTGGTGCTGAGGTTTGTGTGTGAGTGTGTGTGTGTGTGTGTGTGTGTGTGTGTGTGTGTGTGTGTGTGTGTGTGTGTGTTTATCAACTCTTGTTAGTCATTTAATGCATAAATATTATTTTGCACATGTGTTACACATGAAAGAAACGTGTCTTTCTATAAAACCGAAACATTATCTGTTCTCACCCATGCCTTCTACATATCCTCTATTAACCCATTGCCGCCGGGGAAAATGAATTAAAAAATGGGAAAATGCTGTACTCATTTTTTTTTTTTTTTTTTTTGTGAAATGTCTCTACACATAGATGGCTCTGCCTCACCTCATTTCACCTTTCCTTGAATTGGCGGGGAAATTTTATTTTTACTAGTGCTGTGAATATCGATGGTGTTATCGTTATTATAAACATTATAATTACTATAATGTTATAAACATTAGTAATAGCAAAATAAGATAACGTAAAATATTTTCGATAATTAAAGAAAAGAGTGAACGGGCAAGACCAGCAGTACTCGTAATTGGCTCATTGGTGTAGCCATCTATGGGTAAAAACAATTAAACATGTAAACTCACAGTGGGCATGGCATGGCATGCCCGTCGGCAATGCGTTTCGGCACAAAATCTGTTAAACTAAAACTTGCAAATTGCCCGCATTTTGTGACGCTTTTGGTAAAAATAAAGCATTTGCGAAGTAAATTTCATGCAATAGAATTCTCTCACATTGCGTCATAATAAACGTCAATTTCCCACATACATACACGTGCATGAACTTTTTCTCTTACACTTATTCTTTCTTCAGACTCTCATTCTATCCCTCTCTCTTTGTCTCTCTCTCTGTGTTTCTGTATGTTTCTGTTTGTATGTTTCTGTGTTTATTTATCTTGCTTTATCTGAACGAAATCAATATCAATCGCCACGACATATAGAAGATAGAATAATAATTATTTAATAAATACCTCTTTTTCAGTAAAAGTCACAAAATGACGTTGAACCGGGTTAAAAGGAAACAAAAGTCATGTTTCATGATGCTGCCGTAACACGGATCTGACATTTGTCACAATAAAATACAATATTACTCTTCATAAACGAGAATGGAATGAAATTGTATTTGTTCGCTTATTTCTTTTTTGAATTGCGAACGAGCAGGAACCTTCTATCATCTCTTTTAGATCCTGGCTTTGAGTCACATGTACTCGCCCCCCCCCCCCCCCCACACACACACACCCACCACACATATATATACAATTTGAAGCAAAGCTCTAGCTTGAATTTTAAGTTGGCGAGTTGCTATGCGTCAGTTCTGTGTTACGTAGAAATGGATTCCTTTGTGTCATCGCTTTATTTTTAGAATGCTGACCATATGACCATTATAACCATAAGCTTGTGCAAATATATAGTTTTGGTTCACCAAGCACAGAAATTGTGAATGCAGCTGCTTTGTTGTTTCTGGAGCAGCTATCCAAAATACTTTTACACAGGTAGATACACTACATCTTGATGAAAATCCTAGTTGGCAACTTCCGGGCTAAGCTCCACCGCATAACCTTTATTCAGTACAAAAAGTTAACATTAATTAACCATTTTCAAGGAAAATATACTGAAATAACACACCATAACGTATCTTACAAATTGTCAGAATAAAAAGGGGGGCAGAGCTAATGATATTACATTTAACCAATGCGACTATTCCGCAATATATCAATCATAACTAGATACATATATGTTTTTTTTTTTATATAAACTTCTTGATACTGTTATGATTACCAGAAGTAAAAGCAAAATTCCCCCTTTTTATCTATGTTAACAAAAAGCTTCTCGACAATAACAGCAGTCAGAATGCTCTTGGGAAAACTTAATTTCATTTTTGGGTTCAACAAGCGAAATGGGAATGGAGCTACCTTGTTATGTATAATTTGTAGCTATCCTTTGGTTAGAGGTAGATGGTGGATTGTTGTGTTTTTGTAAATATTTGTCTTTTCGCTGTCAGTGTGGCCCTTTTGGTTGTGGTCTATTCTCAATTGGCTTAGGACTCTTTCGACCTGTTTTACTTTTTGAGACAGATTTGAAACAAATTTTGGCAGTTGAGAATTAGGCAGTCTGAACGGAATCTGAGTCATTTTCGCCGATTTTGCCTGCCTGAAAACGTTCGTATATATGGTTGGTGTTTCTCTCAAAATAGGTTATTTACTCAGGAAATCACTTAGTGCTTCTTCATTGATGATAAAATGTTTTTGAGGAATGTTTATTTTAAAGCTTTCCCTCATAGCTCTGAAACTACTCATGAGAAACGGTTGGGCCACTGACTATAATCGTGTCTATACTTTCATACTGGTTCATACCTGCGCGCAGGTTGTTTGTATTGGTGTGGAGCATGG
>NC_061821.1:34749019-34754019 GCF_019202785.1 Penaeus chinensis | reverse complement strand
ATAGTGCATACCTTGATCGATTAGTGCTTAAAAAAGGACTAAAGGTCTCCGCCACCAAAGAAAACAGGTATCTCGGCACCTTTTGAAAAAATCTTTGAAAAACCAAAGCAAGAGACACAAACACAACATGAACACTCCTTCGTCAATCAAGATCTTATTAAAAATAAAACTGATTTGCTGATCGAACTGAACAACAATCTGCAACCAACGGTTTAATTAGCCAAGGTGCGATGCCTTCTCAGCCGCAGGAATGCGGAAAGGAAGCATCCTTCACAACATTCTCTACCACATCCCATCACGCAACATCCGATTTCCCAACCCCTGCCCACGATAAATCTACCTGCCAATCCTTCCCCTTCGCATCCCCCTCCCACCCCTCTCAGAATGTCCACTACCTCTATGTCACAAAATAAACACATAATCACACTACACCCTCAATGACAGTACCCACGACAAACCCTGCTCTTACTTTCCCCCTACCACCACTACCCTCCTCCTACACTCCATACCCTCTACCCACTCCGACCCAGCAGACTAACGACCTTGCTGACGCGCCAGCCACCCCTCGTTCGGAGCGACGCAAGCGTTGCCCAGCAACAACGATGAGACGTCCGCAACTGGTATGAGGAACGAAGCTTCTACACAAGTGACACCTAGAAGAAGCTACAGTAGAAACAGTACAAGGAAAAAACAAGTAAAAACATCTTCCACCTAACCGCTGATGGGAAGATACGACACACCACCACGTGCCTGGAGTACCTGCCCCTCATACTCCACAAGCGCCACAGCTCATCAACAACAACACGAAACAAGCGGAAACACAGTACAAACCAACGAGCAGCCACAGCCCCACCAAGATGAGGAAGGTTTCGGTCCCGTCAACTCTAGGAAACGAAGAAGAAAATCAAGGGAGGGACGCCACTCGTCAAAACACTTGCAAGGCGCCGACCGTCCTCAGGTAGTATAATGTATATCACGAGTAGTCATCCAGACACACATGAGTAAGATATTGAAGATTTCCTGGAAAAAATGAATTCAACCATATTTCCAATGTTGAATTTTTCGAAACGAAAATGACACAGTTATTACTCAAGCTTCTCAGTCACTATAAGGGGCAAAAATATAAATCCTGTTCTTTACTTAGAGTCAGACGTCTTTTACAACAATGTAAAGAGGCGAGCAGAATGTTTGGCGTTGCATATCCGGTGGTCAAACCACAAAACACAATCAGAATAAAAGACAATAGTGCACAGTCCCTCCTCGGTCACTTCGATGTAAGCGATACCCTTAAATCAAATAATCAAACTGTAAATCATTCAGCATTAAAGGACATCTGGTTAAGCGTACCAAACAATATGTATCACTCCTTCTTCGTCGGCACAATCTATAGACACCCTCATGCCACCACAGAATCTTTTGACTGTCTCGAAAATATTTTCAGAGAAATGTTAATAAAGAGAAAACCTCTTTTTATCTTAGATGATTTAAATTATCTAAATAAACCAAATGGGCAAAATATAAATAAATTAAAACAACTTATAAAGAAACCGACAAGGATTACAGAAAACACCACATCAACATTAGACGTTATAATAACAAACAGACCCAACTTCACACAAACACTGTCCCATGCGATTCTGCCGAAACATGGAAACTAGTAAATACATTTGTGCCTAAGAAGAAGCAACACAGACATTTCCTTAAATTCCATAAATAACATAGAACACTTTAATAACTTTTTTTTTCAGAAGTCGGTAGACGCACTTATGAACAGACAACCGCCCCCCACATATCAAGACAACATAAATGAAACGAGCCCTATAATAAACTTTTTCAGACCGCAACCAGTAAGAGTAAAAACAATTATCCTAACAATAAAACACTTAAGACGAATAGGAGCAGATGGCATTGTATATCGTTTCATAAACGATAGTTTACCAGCAATTGCATACTATCTGACAGTCATTATAAATACATCTATAGTCACCGGTGTTTATCCATCTCTTTGGAAATATGGCATCATAACACCGAACGAACTTAATAATTATCGACCCATCACTATACTGCCAGTTATATCTAAATTTCTCGAGAAAATAGTAGCAAACGAACTAACATCAATTTTGGAAGCGAATAGCCTTATATCTAACAAGCAACATGACTTTAGGAGTAAACTATCAACCGAAACACCATTACTAAAAGTCAAATAAAATTTATAAAATTTTGGACAACAACCAGATCAATTTGCTCACTCTATGTGATTTAACGAAGGCCTTTGACAGTGTCAGCCATAAATTACTCGTAAACAAACTAACAAATCATGAAATTGATATTTTTTGGTTCAAAAGTTACCTGTCCGCGAGAACGCAATCAGTCAAAATCCATGAAAAAGTATCATCAAACAATCAGTTTCGTTCGGTGTTCCATCATTATATTCATTAATGATCTGCCATCAATTGCAAAAAACTGTCTTCTTATTCGGTACGCCGACGACTCTCAATATCTTCACGCTGCCTCTGTTAACAATCTAAATGAATAAATAGGAAAAAGCAAACAGACCCTAACATAAGCAAAAATAATATTACGATATGAATGGCCTGAAACTATATCCACAAAAAACACAATGTCTTTCCATAGGCAGCCGTCAGAACATAGCAAAAATACCCACAGATACAATTAGATTTCCATGGTTATTACATCAAACCCAACACAACAGTTAAAAATCTGGGGTTACACGTAGATAGATACATAGCATTTGAAACACACGTTGATCACATTTACAGAAAAGGAATGGGCACACTGATATACTTGAATCATATAAAAAATAAAACACCCACAGAAACAAGAATTGCCGTTATACAGCTACTAGCACTAGCTCCTCAAACAAAACACAAATACAAAGATCACAAAAAATACAGAACTTCGCGGCCAGAGTAGTACTATGAAGGGTAAATAAATATGACCATATCACACCGCATATAATAAGCAAACTTAAATGGCTAAAAGTACAACAGAAATACAAAAATGATACATGTATTCTAATCCATAAAATCATACAAGTAAATTACCCAAATTGTCTATTACCTATACAAACATAACATAACAGGTGTCCATGTCCATACAAGGCAAAATAACTCCTTAAATATCAAAAGATCGAATACAGAAACCGGGGCAAGAAATATGCAAATCCGAGGACTGGTGATCTGGAACCAACTACCAGAAAATATTAGAAATATCTCCAGCCAAAACAACATTTAAAACAAAAGTAAAGGAACATCTACTGAAACATCAATGACATCAGCCGTTTAAACATCAAGCTAAGCACGATATTTCAGTCATTTTTTTACATTAATGTTCTGTCTAATCTAGTTAAAGAAGCATTGTATAATATCTATGTATATAACATCTTATTACATAATGTAAACATCATTTATATGAACAGAATACCCATTGTAATTGGAATAAAGTGTTTCGAATTAGAATATATATGTGTGTGTGTGTGTGTGTGTGTGTGTGTGTGTGTGTGTGTGTGTGTGTGTGTGTGTTTGTGTGTGTAAATATATATATATATTTATATTGATAGATAGACAGATTCATATAAATATATATATTGATAGATAGACAGATTCATATAAATATATATATTGATAGATAGACAGATTCATATAAATATATATATTGATAGATAGACAGATTCATATAAATATATATATTTATAGATAGACAGATTCATATAAATATATATATTGATAGATAGGTAGATTCATATAAATATATATATATATTGATAGATAGACAGATTCATATAAATATATATATTGATAGATAGACAGATTCATATAAATATATACATTGTGTATGTATATATATATATTATTTTTTAACAGCTATTCATTCCACTGCAGGACATAGGCCTCTCTCAATTAACTATTGTGAGGTTATATGGCAGTGTCACTCTTGCCTGATTGGATGTCCTTTCTAATCAACCGTGGTTCGGCGCGTTAACACTTGTCCACGGCGGTGACTTCCCCTCCGACACCTGCGTTTGACTTGTCAAGGCGATATGTCGTTTTCTCGGGCTCGAGCCAGCAGTCAGAGCTCAGGTAATTTTACGACCGTCACGACGGGGAATTGAACTCGGGACCACGAAGGTCGGAGTCCAGTGTTCTAACCACTGGACCATCGCGGCAGTCATATGTATATATATATATATATATATATATATATATGCGTGTGTGTATATATACATATATACACACACACATATGTGTGTATATATATACACACACACACACACATGTATATATATACACACACAAATGTACACGTGTGTGTGAATGTATTATCATTATTATTATCATTATTATTATCATTATTGCCTTATTATCATTATTATTATTATTATTATTATTATTATTATTGTTATTATTATTATTATTATTATTATTATTATTATTATTGACTTATTATCATCATTATTATCCTGATTATTGTTATCATAATGATTAATGTTATTATTAATATAGTTGTTATTATATTATCATCTTTATTATAATATCATTATTATTGTTGACATCATCATTTTTACTATAACTATTGTTATTATCTTTATTATTGTTAATGTTATTATTCAAGTTATTATTATCATTATTGCTCTTATCATGTTTTTTTAGTGTTATTATTAATTTTATTATCATTATTACTGTTATTTTATTACCATTTTTGTCATCACAACTAACAGCAGTAACGTTCATACTTACTGATT
The DNA here is from genome assembly GCF_019202785.1 of Penaeus chinensis. Classification (NCBI taxonomy): domain Eukaryota; kingdom Metazoa; phylum Arthropoda; class Malacostraca; order Decapoda; family Penaeidae; genus Penaeus; species Penaeus chinensis. The sequence goes on along the minus strand of NC_061821.1, from coordinate 34,749,257 downwards.
TACTTTTACATTGTTTTCAGCTTTTCTATTGCAGTTTCAGAATTATTATATCTATTGTTACAGCCTTACACCAGCGTACACAACAAATAGAGAAACGTCCTTGAATTCACGGTTATATATCAACAATACATATACAAGCTATGTATACCAAATCAGACAGCTGAAACATTACCTGCTTGTCGGCTTGGCTGTGAAGCAACCACGATAACATATATTGTAATTACCGAAACCTGTTCAT
>NC_061821.1:34731519-34734019 GCF_019202785.1 Penaeus chinensis | reverse complement strand
ATCTTCACTGCAGACTTACATACCATCCTTGCAGCAGTCAAGATGACTAGAGATTATATGAACCATTTTATTGTAATATATTGTGACTCTCGTAGTGCCTTGTAAACAAGCAATCAGGAGCTTAAACTCGTCACATCCAAGATTGGCTTTCACTGATGTCAGCACATAAAAAGATAACTGTGTTGGGTGTCAGTGCATGTTGGTATCAGTGGGAATGAGCGAGCTGATCAGAAGGCCAAGACAGCTGCCACTCAGCCCTGCGATGCTCGTTTTCCTCTCCCACACACTGACTTGAAACCCAGCATCAGAAGTTGTCTTCGTGATAAATGGAGGGAACAGTGGAGGCATACCTCTAGAAACAATCTGCGTGAAATTAGAGATGACCTTGGCAGTTGGGTGATCAGCATCCATCCCAATCGACAAGTAGAAGTTGTATTAACAAGACTAAGAATTGGGCACACAAGACTGACTCATGGCCGATGATGGTTAAAAGTGAAGCACACTGTGAGGAATGCCAAGAGCCATTAACAGTCGCACATGTAGTGGAAAGTGTAAAATTCTTAGACCAAAGACGTATGTACTTTTCTCCCCAATATATACTGAAAAATGTATTGGGGGGGACGGGGATTGTTACATAGGTCTTATTACTTTCCAGCGACAATTTTAATACATTTAGAGCATAAAGTCTATGCTTGAATTTTTAATACATTATTTATCAATAGAATTTAACGTTTTAAATAATTCATCTTAATCAAACATCTTAGGTGTTCGCCGCTAATGATCTTAGCTGTTGACGCGGCAGATAATTTTAAATAATTAATCAATATTCGAATTTTTGATTGCCATCATCATCATTACCAAGCTAACGCTGACGGGGCACATAACCGCATCCGCCCCTCATGGCGAGCTGTCCACCCAAAGGTTGTCTCGAACAGAGACAACCTGATGAGTAGGATCATAATGTGGGAAACGAGCCAGGTGGCCATATAGTTTAAGTTGGCGATCGCGGATTGTGCAAGTAACAAGTCCTGTGTCACGATCGTATTCTTAAAGAAAATGTGGCCATATGCTTAGTCATAAGGTTGAATGAACTATTGTGGAATGCCAGTGCAGTCCACACTAGTTCGGTCAATAAATGTGCACATTATTGCAACAATAAGTGAATCCTTTGTATGCGTTGCACAATTAATTCCAAGTACAATTATGCGAAAGATATGCTTTAAATTGTTTTTTTCCCTTGGAAATAAATACTTTAAAATCTTGTTATAATAATCCACAGTGAAAATCTGCTTGTTTTTCTTGTCAATATATTTATGCAGTTTTTGCTTCCCTCTGAAAATCGACCTTAAATGCAGTCGATTGATGCCTTTGAATTGACTGTTTATACTCTCCGCCTATCAAGGTAAGAACATTTTTCACGTAATACTGCAGTCGCCTCAAATCCCTGAACGATAAATTCCATAAAACTTTGTGCATTCACCTTCAATATATTGTTTAATACATTCAGTTTCTCTTGCTAGACACTGAAAGATTGCTGTATGTTCTAGTATTTGAAAAACTTCCTGTGTTCTACTCTTTGGGCCAAAATTATTATGCACTGCTCCATCAATAGAATTAAGGAACGGCACCATGAAATACTCTAATAAATGTTATAACCACTGATGTTTAATGTAACATGTTTACTATTCAATCTTTAGAATTATGTTTCCTTGTCTATAAGACTTATAGTACTTGGATCGCCTGCAGCAAAGAACACCCAGAAGGATAGACCACACGAATCCTTTCAGTGCGACGCCAGAGAGCGAATTTCTGACGCCATTCAGGATGACAAAGGAGGTTACACATAACCTTATACAGATTTTATCACGCTTACCTCAGATTCTTAACAGTAGGGGTCGTTATTATCTGCCTCCAACTGATTTTTATATATGTTTTTAAATTTTCATGCAAAATCTCTCTTTTTAAATTTTTAACTTTTAACGTTATTTTTTCTTATACCTATGTATAATCTAATAAGAATAGTTTATAGAGCTTTTTTACAATCAAATTTTATCACAACCTAAACTAATTTCAGCTTAACTGATTCTCATTTTAGGATACATTTATTCATCTAGAAGAAACGTTTCATAATTATGGGCTTAATCGATAATCGTCAATATACTTTCGTGAATCCGGGGTTATACCGAAAAGTGTTCCTGTGCCCCTTCACCTACAAGTGCTCATCACCTTGAGGTGTTTGTCCACTAGCAACACCAGTTAATAGTTTTAGACTGCTACAACCTTTCACAATATTATACATGCAGACGCTATCAGTCTAGCCATAGAGCCATTCATCCATCAATTCAGCCATACTGACATATATGTATGCAACCAATTGGAAAAAAAAATCATTTACCAAGTCACTTACGTCTTTATCAATTTAAATTCACAGACAACGAAAAAATAAGAAAAGCTGGTTTCCCAGGTCAGTACAGGGGTAAATCTCCCCTCTGTCAACATA
>NC_061821.1:34719019-34721519 GCF_019202785.1 Penaeus chinensis | reverse complement strand
ACAAACTCGGTGAACTTGGCGAACTTTGGGAAATAGGCGAACTTTGTGAACCTTTGTGAACTTGGCGTACTTAGAGACCAGTTTTTTATTTCGAAATAAGCTTAATATTCCGATTCTGACTCCCAGTATTTGTGATATCAAAGCTACCTTGGGCTCATTCATCCATTACTTTTTAATTTGGGATACTGAATCGTGTCGTTCGTACTTTTGGTAAATACAGCTTTTCCGTTTGAAAGTTTAGTTTAGTTTTATTTACCGTTGTTGCAGTGCTGAGTCGCGTTCACTTATGGGGTTTTCTGGTGTGATCATACTTTCTCTCGGTTTATATTAGTGTCGGCTTACATTCCCGAACTCTAGTATTTATTTTATAGTGGGTTCTCGGGTTATTGTGTTTCTTGCTTATTATTTTTGTTCGCGCTTTTGACTTCTGTTGTGGGATTTTGCGGTTCTTTTAAGTATTATAATAATGTGCTGAATCATCTTAACTCTTGACATCGAAACGCTCTGGTTTTATTGAAGGCTAATTTGTATGGGTATTTGCGTCCCTTGAGATGCATTAGAGTTTGGTTTTCGTGATATACCTCCTTAGAAAGTCTGAAGTCTCGTGACCCTACGCCCGAGAGAACAAGCTCGGGCACTGCTTCTCGGCCTCTGTCGCCAGCCGTCCAAAGCGCTGTGCAAGACGTCAGGCGCTCATTAACATTGCACGAAGAACTCGCCGAGGCGCCTCGTGCCCTGCGGGCGGAGATTAGTGAGCCGTCAGAAAACCAGGGATTTGAGGGCGCAACTAAACTCACAGAGGCCTGCTGTTCCGCTGGTCAGCATACCAGCACAGGCGGTCCGTCGACTCAACGATCATCTCGTACACGGTTCCACTCGCCAGCATCCCGCTATTTCGGGCCGAGGTGTCTGCTAACCAGCCACCCGCGCATGAACCAAGAGATCGAGACATGGATACGGCTTATCGAAAAAATCGTGCGACCCAAGACTGACGAAGCAAGGATATCCGCGGCCCGATCTCACGTGCGAGGAAATGCAGAAGCTGTAGTTAACAGTCGCCACTTCGACAACATTACCGACTGGAATGCTTTCAAGGGACGTCTGCGGCCTAAGTTCAGGGGAACTTGTTCCAGTGGGGATTTTTCAGGCTACTAGGAGAGCACAAACTGACGCCAGATCAAACACATTGGGATTTTTATATGCAACTGGATGGAATGGTATCACACGGTTGGAGAGATCACCTGGGGGCAATGGAGCAGAATTTACTGGAACATTCAGGGAGTCTGCTATGCAATCCGGCTTAGATTCACCTTTGCATATCATCCCCATTCGAATGGGATGGTAGAGAGACTGATTCGTGTGATGAAGGATGCTTTATACTCTCTCATTGAACTCAAATCCTGAATCCTGGCCTTCTTTCGTACCACAGGTATGCCTCACTATTAATAGCACCATCCACCGCAGCACAGGGGAGCAGCTATTATACCTCCTGACCGGCCGCCATGGCCACTTCCCTGTTGGTATCACAAATGACATTGTGTTTGACACCAAAGCAGATATTGTTGAACGACTGCATTTAGAACGTGACGCGGCACGCAAGGGAAAATTGGGCACACACATACGATGCCAAGGTATGCCCAAGTAAGTTCAAGCCAGACGTGTGGATGCTTGTCTTACAACAGCCGAGGGAATCGTGGACATGAGCTGGCCCTACCATGTTACCTGCAGGATTAACCATGTAACTTTTCTGGTGTGTGTTCATTGCGCCGATTTCCCATTCTGTATGGCTCACATAAACCAGATGAAACCATACTACCCACCTAGTGAACTAGAGTTTCCAATCCCCTCCAGCTATTACACTCTTGGATAGTTCCCTCCTCGGTGCAGTCTTTCCTCATGAGCTATAGCAGAGCCCTTAGAGTGCACTGCTACACGTATTGGCGTCTGAGTTCTTCCACTGTTGCATTCCTGTAGGGAGTCAGTTTCGGCATTGGTTCCCGATACCCGTGGGAAGTTAGTTTCGGCGTCGATGTGGACTTTCAAGCATAATTTAGGGAATCGCTTTTATACTTCTTAAAGAGACCACATTCTTGATTATCTTTTGTCTCTTGTACTTAACTTTCATTTTAGCCATAGACCATTCCTACTTTGTATTTCAATTGTATGCATTTTATGCCAGTTTTGGATTTTTCAGTGCGCTTGTATCTTCTTTTATTTTTTAAGTATTAACATTTCATGCATTTTATTATTTATTTATCTTGCATATTCTATTAACCCTCAACTTTTAATATTTCCACACATAAGAGATATGTAGAAAATATACTCATTTATTTAGTAATTTAGTAATATTTAGTAATTTAGTAATTACTTCGGTACCGATTCAGTGCCTGATCCAGCCGAGCTCTTCCCCCAGATCCAGTTCTGTGATCGGATCTGAAGCCACCCAGAGGCGGCCTCGAGGCGATATGGTCGTCACGTCCTGACGAGGCATCGGCGCTGT
>NC_061821.1:34706519-34711519 GCF_019202785.1 Penaeus chinensis | reverse complement strand
CCAGTGGAGGTGATAGCGAGATCGTCTGCATACGAGATGATCTTGCACCTCACTGGGAGGTTTATGTTGAGGATGCAGGACATTATAGTGTTAAATAGGGCTGGACTGAGAACCTCACCCTGTGGCATTCCATTTTCGAGCGGCATGTGCTGCGATAGGTGACCCTGGAATTTGACATTGGCAGTCCTGTTCCTGAAGTAGTCACCTATCCAAGCCAAGAGCTTTCCTCTGATTCCCTTCTGGATCAGGCTTTCCTGAATGGCAAGCGGACTTGCCAGTTCAAAAGCCTTCTCCAGGTCAAGGAATACCACCACAGCTGGGCCCCTTGCTGATTGTGCTTAAGAACGTGGCTATGCTATGTGCTGTGCCCATGCCCCTCGTGAACCCGTGGAGGTGTTCATGTGGGGGACCCATTTTCCATTGGAGTTGGTTTAGTACCATCCTCTTGGCTGTCTTAGCCAGGCAGCTGAGGAGAGAGATAGGGCGGAACTTCCCCGGCTCCTCTGGTTTTGGGACGGGAACTATGGTAGCCCTCATCCAACTCTGGAGTAGAGTGGAAGTTTCCCAGGACTTGTTGATGAGTTACATGAGTGCACACTGACCTGCTAGTCCTAGGTGGGAGATAATGGGGTAAAAGATCCCATCAGAGCCCATGGCTGTGTTGGAACTGGATTTATAGGCTTTCCTTAGTTCCCTCAGAGAAAAGATAACATCTGAGTTATGGGGTTTGGCTGCCCTTTCTCTGATCTGAGCAAGTCTGTCTGGCTGTAGACACTCTTGTCTTGCCCTCAGCTCGGCTTGCAGGCTGTTGCTGCTCGTTCTCGCAGAGAACTCGTGCGCCAGTCTGTTTGCCTCTGCTTGGGGGTCGTGATTCGTGCACCTCGGGGCTGAGCGGCTGGTAGCTCGCCTGACCCGTTGCCACAGCTCTGAAAGGGTGGTTTGGTGGTCAAAGGACTCACACCATTCCAGCCACTTTTCCTGCCTGACTCTGTTGGCAGTTTCCTTGGCATCCGTGACAGCCTCCTTTAGGAGGGATAGGTTGTCAGGGATTCTTTGCCTTCGGAATAGTTTTTGGCACATGTTCACCCTGTGGTTGACCTCCCTGATCTCGTCGTTGGAGTACCAAGCGTCTTTGTGACTTCTGGACCCAGGCCGAGTTTTGGGTATGGTCAGTGAGGCTGCTTCATTAATGGCGTTTGGCTGGCTGGCTTCGAGCACTTCCACATTCTCGCTTTGTGGGGGATCATTGCATCTCAGACAGAGGGCCAAGGCGTTTTGAAACGCCTGCCAGTTGGCCTTGTCTGTTTTCCATCTTGGATTCGGTCTTAGGATTTCGGCTGGGCCACCATCCATGAGGGTAGTTATAGTGCCGTAATGGTCACTTGTGATGGTCTCATCGACACACCAGCTAATCCTCCCCACCAGAGTCGCAGTGGCCAGGGTGAGGTCTAGGACCCCTCCTCTGACATGCATTGGCTTTTGGGTCTTGAGGAGAGTGATCTCAGGGAATGTCTCTAGCACGTCGGCTATGTGATAGCCGGCCACATCCGGTGCCCGGCAGGGAGCCAGGATGGGGTGGTGTGCATTGAAGTCTCCCCCTATGATCGTGTGCAGCTGAAGCACAGACTTGGCTGATGTCTAAGCTTCTACAGCCTGGCCGGCTGTACACGTAGTACAGTTTGAGGGGCCCCCGGCCAGGTAAATCTCGACAAGGGATTCAACATCGTCTCCACAGTGCGATGCATCGGCTATTGCAGAGCAAGGGATTGTTGCTCTCACAAGAGTGATCAAACCTCTCTTACCAGGTGTTTCTGGCAGTGTGAAGACATGATACCCTGAGAAGAGAACAGTGTCCACTGCTAATGTCTTCTTGAGCATGACAATGTCAATGTTCCTTGATCGCACTACTGCTTGGAGAAAGGTGCTCTTTGCGGAGAAGCCATTGGTGTTCCACTGTAGGATGCTTAGGTGGTTGTCATGATATTACTCAGTAATAGTTACATCAGAGACATCGCCGGAGTCTGACAACTCCATTGCGAGGTCCTCGCTGGTTGAGGGCTCCTTGTCTGTTGTCAGGGTATCCTTGGGTCTACTGGGGGGTGGAGAGCCTTTGATAGCTCTGACTTTAGTTGGTTTGGCTTTTCTCTCAGGCTTTTTCTGTTGTGTCCCTCTTTTCTTCTTTGTATGCCTTAAGGCATACCTCTGTGTTGTGTGCCTTACTACAGACAGCACATTTAGGCTTGGCTGTACAGTAAGCCTGGTGGTGACCATATTTCTGGCGCTAAAAACACCGAAGTTGTTCAGGCACATACGTTCGAAGGTTGTAGGAGCCCCAGTTACCCAGATCAAGGGTAGTGGTTGGGGCACCGTTGATGGTCACCAGGACTTGCCTGGTTGGAGTCTTCCCCTTCGACATTCGGAAAGCCTGCACGACCTGTGGGTGTGAAGCTCCACATCGTACAAGACTGAGAAGCCAAGTAGCACAATCTTGGTTCTCTTTCCCTCGGGATTTAGTGGGGAAAGACTCACTTCCCTCCCATCGGCTAGCTCCTTCATTTCCCGGAGCAAATTCAGGGTAGCTTGATCTTTGGGCATTATGATCATGCCCTGATCTCGGGGGACCCGGATCGACAGCCGGATTTTCCGTTGCAGCTCCAATGCCCTGACCAATTGGTAGGCATTGTCGAAGCCTTCGGGTTTAGCTGGCACTTTGAACTGGGTGAAGCGTTTAGGGGGTCCCGACTCTTCATCAGAGTCGGTCTCCGGCCTCTGACGTTTCGGCCCGCGCTTTCGGCTTTCGGGCTTGTTTGAGGGGGCAGCTGTTGGCCTAGAGGGGCCAGCTCGAGAGTCAATTTGTTTGACGATTCGGTGGACAGACCCATTGGCTTCGGTCTTGTACACCTTAGCAGCAGGTGTGACAGTATCATCCTGTGCATGGGGTTTTCTTTTGCCACCAGAAGGCCTTGTGCGGCTCTTCAACATTTTGTTCAGTCTGTGGGGGGTGTTTGTTTAATTTATCCATATATTGGTACGTGCTTCATCCTCTCACGCCCCCACCCCCCACGGGGTCCAACAAGGGAAAGCTGAGCTTTAGAACCAGTGTCTAACAGCAACATGAGTGATGAGAGGATATACGCAGCCAATAGCCATTGTGACAGCGCTCACGGACCATTGTGAGTACCAATGGCGGCATGGCTGCTTGACCCTAGCCTCCCGAGGGAGACCATGACCGGGCCAGGATCAGGCCGCCTGTCTTGCTAGAATAGAGGACAAAAGAGGCCTGTTGCTAGCCGCAGGGCGTACTCGTTCACGGCATCGCTCAACCTCCAGGACTCCCGTTTCCACAGCGCACAAGGCTGCCATGCACAGCAAACGCGTGGTGGTAGGTGTAAACCCCCGGGGAGAGACCAGAGGGGATGCCCTTCCACCTACGAGACATCATTGTTTGGAGCCCTTTTGCTCAGCCCTCTGAAGCAGCCACCCAAATGTTGCTTCACCTCAGTGAGGGAGGTAGCTCTTGCATTTTTCCCAGGAGGTTCCTCTTATTCCTCTTAAACAACCATCCAAAGGTTGTTTCACCACAGTGAAGAAGGAGGGGACCTGTACTTTTTCAAAGTGAATCCCTCTTCCCTCTAAAACAGCCTCCCAAAGGCTGTTTCACCTCAGTGAGGGAAGAGGAGTCTTGCACTTTTACCAGTCAGTTCCTTTCATCCCTCTGAAGCAACCACCCAAAGGTTGTTTCACCTCAGTGAGGAAGGAAAGGACCAATACCTTTTCAAAGTGAATCCCTTCTTCCCTCTGAGACAGCCACCCAAAGGCTGTTTCACTTCAGTGAGGGAAGGGAGGTCTTGTCCTTTTGCCAGGTGGTTCCTTTCATCCCTCTGAAGCAACCACCCAAAGGTTGTTTCACCTCAGTGAGGAAGGAAAGGACCTGTGTCTTTGTGAATTTCTCTTCCCTCTGAAACAGCCACCCAAAGGCTGTTTCACCTCAGTGAGGGAAGAGGAGTCCTGTCCTGTGACCTGTTTCTTTTCAAAGTGATTCCCCCTTCCCTCTGAAACAGCCTCCCAAAGGCTGTTTCAACTCAGTGAGGGAAGGGAGGTTTTGTATTTTTTCCAGGCAGTTCCTTTCATCCTTCTGAAGCAACCACCCAAAGGTTGTTTCACCTCAGTGAGGAATGAAAGGACCTGTGTCTTTTCAAAGTGATTCCCCCTTCCCTGTGAAGCAGCCATCCAAAGGCTGTTTCACCTCAGTGAGGGGAGGGGGGTCTTGTCCTTTTGCCAGAAGGTTCCTTTCATCCCTCTGAAGCAACCACCCAAAGGTTGTTTCACCTCAGTGAGGAAGGAAAGGACCTGTGTCTTTGTGAAAGAGGAGTCCTGCACCTTTCAAGGAAGTTTCTTCAGCCCTCAGAAACAGCCACCACAGTGAGGGAGAGAAGCAAAATTTCTAGGAGGCTCCAGTGGCGGGATGGGAATTCGGTTCTGTCTAGCAGCAGCTATTTCGACAGAGGGCCTGACAAAGGGAGGGGCTCCTACCTGCCTATTTATTCCTAAACGAAAAATCTAGAGTGGCAGTCATCAGATGGTCTGCCATACCAGTCTCTAGCAAAAGAATGGCAACTCTCTGTGCACTGTAAGGCAGGCACGCTAAGGCCACCCAGACACACCTTCCCCTGCGGGAGGTAAAGGTCTGCCCGCGTCTGAGCACGAACCCGAAGATGGGGTCCAGTTCACCAGAAGGTGCGCAAAGAGTTATGAAAATTCCATAAAGGAAAGAATAAGCTAAAGGGCACGAAGCTAAATGCAAGCAAGCAATTAGTATCGCGGCAGCAACGAGGGGTGGACACCGAGGCGGCGCGGTAACGCGTAAGCGTCGAGGCCGCATTTGCCGGGGGGCGGGTCCAGTGTATCTCTTTAAAAAATCTCTTTATGTCACCCCGGCAAAACAATCCGCGATCGAGGGATCACGGTAACCCTCTTCCCTTTGTTCAGCGTGGCGCCAC
>NC_061821.1:34686519-34689019 GCF_019202785.1 Penaeus chinensis | reverse complement strand
AAGATAGTTGAGGTATGTCAACATGATCCTTGCATTAGCCCACAATGAGATGGTAGCCTGATGGTTTGGAACAGTCAACTCCAGCACTCCTAACTGTTGATATGTTAGTCCTTCCAGAATCAGTTAAGTTAGCATGGTACCACCTCAAGGTAAAGCCATATGTGCCTAACCCCATGCGATGCTTCCACTGCCAGGGTTATGGGTATGGAACCAACTTTTGCCGTTCTAAGGAAAATGGACAATCAAGAGCGTGTGTACAGTGTAGTACAACAGGTCATCAGGAGATGACAACTGTCCAGGTCCAATATGCTGTTATCACTGCAAAGATGATACTGAACCTTTGAAAAAGAAGTATTGATAATAAGGAACAACGAGAAAGTAAGTGTTCCTCAGGCAAAGTGGCATGCCCGTGCTGTTTGCACAGCAAGGCAAGTCCTTTCCCTCGGTTCTAGCCTGTCCTCCTTCCCACCATCCCTTGCCCTCCAATACTTCTTACACCACAAACTCTACCACTGCCTTCCAATCTCAGTCCTCAAATGCTGAAAGTGCCTCTGATGAGTTGAGAAATGGAGTAGAAAGGGGTCTATCGAGGAGAATCTTCCTCCTAAAGTAAGGTCTTTGGAGCCATCAAGGCTCCAGAGGTCTTAATGATGACAGCTCCAGCTGCCACCACATCCTCAGGGACCTCTGCTGCTAGGCAGAATGCCCCTGAAGCAAAGGCTTAGGTACACCTTTTGCCCGGGTAAAGGAATCCTGAGCCTGTTGAAAAAATTCCTCCCAGAGTGGGGTCTCTAGAACCATCAGGCAGGGATCCGGAGGCCTCACTGGTGACAGCCCTAGCTGCCACCACATCTACAGGGGCCTCCACTGCTAGACAGAATACTCCTGAACCAAAGGCTCAAGTCCATGCTTTGCCTGGGTAAAGAAATTCTGAGCCTGTCCAAAGGAAGCCTGTGGAAACTAGTTCCACAGGTAAACAACCCATCAAAAGGTACTACCAAGATGCTGAAAAGGGACAGACTATATGTGTGGGGCAGGGCTTAACCACAGGTGCTGACAAACATGAAGAACTGGATACCCTAATTCAGTGGAACTGTCAGGGAATTCATGCAAAATGGGAAGAACTGCAACATCTGATAGCTTCAAGTAACCAAGCTAGTGTATGCCTACAAAAAAATTATGACCAGGGAAAACTGTCGGATTTCCCTGATAGGATTTCAAGTTCAAGCCCATTATGGGTCCTTTGATAATGGCCCTCATGAAGGAGTAGCAGTGATGGTATGTTAGGATATTCCCTTCCAGGCCATCCACCTGTAGACAACACTGCAGGGGAAGGCTGTGAAAATAAGCTTGACACGACCTTACACTGTAGCATTTATCTACCTTCCTCCACATAATCTCAACCTTGATGATTTGGAAGATCTACTTGTGCAGTTGCTTCATCCATTTATACTGTTGGGAGACTTCAATGGTCGGTATCACCTCTGGGGAGACACTTTGTGCAACTCTCGAGGAAGGGCCTTGGAGTCCTTATTCTCAAGAATAGATGCAGTTTTACTTAACTGCTGTTAATCACCCACACATTTCCAAATACAAACTAGGACATTCTCCAATATTGACCTGTCAATTGGGTCACCTAATTTACAGTTGAATTTCACTTGGCAGGTCATGGAAGACTTACATGGAAGCAACCACTTTCCAATACTTTTGGAGGAGGTGAATGGTATTCCAGCCAATGTAGTGCAAAGATGGTGACTTGAACATCCAGATTGGGATCTTTTTAGATCAACTGTAGTATTGCAAGGATCTATGAATGATTTCCATTATGTTCAAGATGCTGTTAATCACTTCACATCACAAATTCACCTTGCAGCAGAAACATCCATTCCCCAAAGTGGTGGACAGTACAATCGACCTCCAGTACCATGGTGGTTTGAATAATGCCAACAAACTGGTTAAATCACCCAGATTGGGATCTTTTTAGATCAACTGTAGTATTTCAAGGATCTATGAATGATTTCCATTAAGTTCAAGATGCTGTTAATCACTTCACATCACAAATTCATCTTGCAGCAGAAGCATCCATTCCCCAAAGTGGTGGACAGTACCATCGACCTCCAGTACCATGGTGGTTTGAATAATGCCAAAAAACTGGTTTAATCACCCCAGCAATGTAACCTTGATCCATTATAAAAAGACCCAAGCCAAGGCCAGGCAAGTGCTTAAAGAGACGTTGTGGAAACAGTATGTCTCCTCGATCAACTCTCAGACCATCTTAGTATGGGTATGTGACAAGATGCATAAGATCGCTGGAAAGAACACATCCATGTCATCACCTTCTCGAGCATCTTAGACTGCCCGATTCTCCACTTTGGGCTGAACAGGAATGACACCTAATGTCATTCTTCAGCAGAACTTCCATAGAACTTGCCATTATTGTGCAAGGAGATGGACTATGCTTTGCAGCTCTGTCATAAGACTGCCCCAGGAAGTCACAATA
>NC_061821.1:34639019-34646519 GCF_019202785.1 Penaeus chinensis | reverse complement strand
AAGGAAGAAGTGGATAACCCAGAACCTGTGGACAATGGACAAGTTGCAGAGGACAAAGAAGATGTAGGTGATTTAGCCAGGATGGACAGTGAGCTGGAGGCTCAGCTACCTATAGGAGCAGATGCACGACCATTAACTGAAGATAGAACATTTTCTGTGACCATGGATACCACACAGAGAGAGTAGCAATCAAGTGTGGTGAACGAGGAACAGACAAGGAGACCCCAGAAAGAAAGGAAACCCCCAAACAACCTCAAAAACTATATTGCTGAAGTTGATTGTGAGTTGTTTTTCAATTTGACATTATGAAGATCTTTGTTTTCTTTGTGCAGGTCGAGGACGACTTCTTTTTTAAAAAGAGAGGGCAGTGCTATGCCAGTGTAATTGCAAGAAAAGGGTGGGAAACAATTTCTGCGTGTATGGAATCGGACGCAAGGCGTGGCATGAGATGAAGTGAGGGGAGCAGCGAGGGAGACGCAGTGACCAACCCGAGAAAACGATGACAACTTGTTAAACTGTGCTATCTACGCCATCACGACCTGCTGTCCCCCGACGCGCCGCCGCCTTGTCGGGCCCAACGCGCTGCCAAAAAACTGGTACCCATTAGGACCCGCTATGACCGTAGCACAATACACACTCTAGTACGACTCACTAACGAGCATTAGTCAGTGTACCACCTACCACACCTCTTCTACGAGCACTAGTCCACAATTACTAGTTCAATACTCCTAGCTTACCTGTACTTGCACTTGTCTTTTGTCATTTTGTTTTTCTTGCTTCTTTTGTCAGTATATTTTATTGTTTGCGTGTATAGGTGTTTATATATATATATATATATATATATTGTTTGTCTCTTTATCTGTATATCTATGTATACTCTCAGCCCCTTGCTTCATGAGATTCAATAAACCGATTATCATCACCATCATCATTATTATTATCATTATCATTATTATTATCATTATCACACACACACACACACACACACACACACACACACACACACACACACACACACACATATATATATACACATAAAATATAAATTTAGATAGATAAATAGATATACATTATAGATAATGTCTATGTGTGCGTGCATATGCACACGCACACATACAATAGAGAATGGACGACGGTGATACTGAGGTTGGAAACTGAAATAGGAATGATACTCGAGTCATATCTCGTGACCCAGAATGCCTTTGCTGAAGACAGTTTCAGATTCTCCAGAAGCAGTGTTTTAGTTTCGTAATTCGAAACTTTTGATGTTTGACTTAACCGAAGTGAGGCGATAGAATCTGTGATATTAGAGGTGCTTTCTTGGTAACCTGGCAGGCTCGTTCATAACAATTTCAAAATAATATGATTCCGAATTTCAATTCCAGAACAAACGGATGTGCTTATGAAATGCAATTTCCTGTCGTCAATATATATAGATTATTTTATATAAGTGCATCGTTTTAAAATTAAATTGTGTGTAAGGAAGGGAATAAAGGTTGAATATAGAGATGACAAATATGGCATTATACTCCTAAATATCTAAATATAATTTCGATCATCTGTAATATTACGGTTTCCATTTGTGTCGTTCATCTCGGGAATCTTAAAGAGGTGGTTCTGGAAGGGCAGACCATAACGTTAAGAACTCAAATTCAAGGCCTGGAAAAGCCATCTTTGCACTTTAAATTTAACTGATGTTTTGATTCTAAAAAGACATATGTCTATTTAATGAATTATTCATCTCTCATTCTCTCTCTCTCAGTTATTTTAACCCTCATAAAAGAAACAGCACTTTCAACAGTCAAAAGTAGGACGATGGTTTTTTAAACGGACATAAGAGCTTATTCCAACTTTTCCTCTTTAACATTGGGGGAAGATGAAAACATTATTATCATTAAAAAAAAATAATAGATAAAAAATGCAGGTGAACAAACAGTACAATATATATCTCAATAAAAGGAGTTCGAATAATTGAATCCCAGAAAATAACTTAACTGCAATGTCAGTAATCCGGAAAAATGCAAATGAAACAAATGCAATACATTGATGATATATCTACGTATGTTCACACCCAGCAGTATTTGCAGGTTTATGACTATGACTTATTCTCATTCTCGTTATCTCAGTCCTTTTAATCACGTGGGAAAGGAGTGAAACCAAGTGAAACAGAACAATACATAAAGCATTGGTCTTAATTAAAGGAAGGATACAAAATAGAAAATGAAAATAAAGAAGGGTCAAAAGAGACGGCAAGAAAATAAGTGCGAATGCGATAATGAGATAGGCGAGATGAACGGGGCCGCGGAGTAATAAGTCTGAGAAGTGGGAGGTTGGAGGCCATACGATTTCCTGCCAATGTGGGGATGGGTGGGCTCGAGGCTGCGTTGAGTAAGGGAAACCGGGCTGGTCTGGTGTCGGTACTGATCTCTGTCTGTTGGTTAACCTTTATTCGCTCTTCCTCGCCCTCTTTCGCTCTCTCTCTGCACGTCATCCAGGCAAAGAAAGTCCTATTTATTTAAGATAAATATAAAACAGAAAAAGAGGGAAAGTATGTGAGTTTGTGATTTTGGTATCCTATATATATATATATATATATATATATATATATATATATATATATATATATATATAATATTTTGCATGGCCAACTATCCTTATTTTTACGGAGGCGGAGGGGGTAATAAATCCAGCATGTATAATTTTGTATGCTACGTCATTATGTATGTATCACTCTATGAATTTATCAGTCTATGAAAACAGTTATTCATACATATATATATACAAATATATATACATACATACATAAATACTTAAAATCGCACAAACACACACGCACGCATGCACGCACGCACACACGCACGCACGCACGCACGCACGCACGCACGCACACACACACACACACACACACACACACACACACACACACACACACACACACACACACACACACGCGCGCGCACATATATATATATATATATATATATATATATATATATATATATATACATATACATGTACACAAAAGAGATTAACATTCCTTCTCATATATTGTTCTCCGGTGATAAAAGGATTGAGAATCACTGCACTAATCCACGACATTGGGGTGATGGTTGGGGAGTCTGCGGAATATGGTACCCAGGTTTCAATACCGTAGTGCGTCTGTAATTCAGTGGATAGCCCCACTGAATCCATTGCCTTGCAACGGGCGGGTGCTGAAGGTGGTGATCCTGATGCCCAGGAAGGAAGTGACGGCTTCACTTTAGCGAAGTCGAAAACTAAGAAAAAAAAGCTCAACAATGCCGGTAAGAGACCACTGGCACCAAAAAGTGAATATTTTCGCCTCGCTTTCCCTGAAAGTACCACGAAAAACGATAAACTGAAATGGCTACAGAACCTCGACAACGACTCTCGGGCCCAGGGGGGTACCCCCCTCGACCTTGTGCGAGGAGACACTCTCTCCTCGCCGTATGTGTACGTCGCTCGCTCTCAGCGAAAATATGTTGACGACCTTATTGAAGGATTAATTGGAGGTATTATCTTCAAACTTTGTGATGAGCCCAAGAAGCAAGAGAAATATGACGAATACCTTGTGACCCATTACAACAAGGATTTTGATCTTGAACTCGAAGGAGTTCATAAGGCCATAAGAGTGCACAAAGACAAGAAACCACTCAACCGTATACGAATCATATGGAAAGGAGAGCAACCCCCTCCCAGTACATACCACTTCTTTGGGAAGTACATACCCGCCAGCCACGTGAGGCCGTGGAGGGCATCCTCCGTCATCTGTTATAACTGCATGGAAAGTGGCCATGTAGCTAAATACTGCAAGGGCAAGGCGCGCTGCGCAGAATGTGGAGAACAACATACTGCCAGGGAGTGTCCTCGCAATGCAGCAGAAGAGAGTACAGCAGAAGCACCAGCTTTTGTCCCATCCTGCTTCAGGTGTGGGATGACAGGTGTGACTGCCTGGCACTGGGGGTGCAAGGGCCTCCCTGCCCTGGCCCCTCCCCCCCCACCCCCTGTGGTCCTAGCACCGACCGCGAGTGACCAGCGCGACCCTCCCAACCCAACCAGCGGACAGGGTGCCGGGGAAGCGCCAGCCCGTGCCCTGTGTGACGTCACCAACCGCAGAGATTACCCGCGGCTGCCGGCGAGTGGGGGTGCAGAGGACGCCGAACTACGCGAAACGGTTACGCAACTAGCGGAGAAGGTGAACAAGATGATGTTGATCCTCACAGAGAGTGACTCGGGCGTCAAAGCTGCCTTACTCTCTGAATTAAAGACCACGCCCCCCCTCCCTCCCCGGGAGCCAGCCGAGGCAGCCGTCCCTCACCCTCAGGCAGGGATGACCGCAGGCCAGGCGGGGGAATCTCCCGCACAACCATGTGACAGAAGTGACGTCACGCCAGCTGACCAAGGCGACATAAAAGTGCTTGAACTTTTAAAGGAAATAAAAGTTCTGAAAGAACAAAACAATAACTTAATTGATGAAATAACGATGCTCAAACAGGAAATGGAAAAAATTAAAAGTGAATGTCATTGCCGTGATACTCGTGTTACCACTAGTGCTAAAAAAACGAACGAGGAGAACCGATGTCAGACCGACAGTGCTGATAACCAGAGTGGGCGTGTCAGCGCTGACAGCCGCCACGAACAATATCAGGATCCCTGTGACATCGGGTCCAGTGACGCAACCAGCCCCCCAGGTGCACCTAGCATAGCAACCGGAGGGACTGTGCTGAGAAGTGGAACAAAGCTAAGATCAAATGTTTGAAATGGTTAAAAGTACTTTTATGTTTAAGACTACCATCTGTAATGAAATCCACAATCATAAAGCTATATGTTTATGTGAATCTATAATTTGTAATATTAGAGGATATAACAGCATGAAGTACAGATTGCCTAATAGAGCACTACTCACTTATGGATAAACGGACAATCAAATTTATATCATGGAATATGCGTAGTATAAAGCCTAGGCTGAATGACCTAGAGTTTTATATCTGTAAATATAATACTGATGTTATTTGCGTGCAAGAACCTTTTGCTGCTGCTGCTAAGATGAAAATAGCACCTGCAATTCAGGGATACTATTCATATGTGAATACAGCCATGACTGGATTATTGACATATGTGAAGGTAACACTGCCACATAAATTAGTTAAAAAATCCGAGAACACTGATGTTCAATTTCATCATTTAAAAATTCAGACTGCCACTAGCTATTTTTCACTGTATAATGTATATGCCAGATACTCCAAATTTCTGGCTAGTTCTCTCCCCAATTTTCACAACCAAAGCACGTTATGTATGGGCGACTTCAATGCAAGGCATCCACACTTTGGAGACAACCAACGTAATAGTAATGGGGAAGAATTCAAACATTTTATCAATAGTAGATCACTGACAGTATATGACACAGAAGCAGAGACTCATTTGGGAGGTGGCAGATTAGACTATGTATTTGGCAAAAAATTAGTTCATGGTAATGTCTGTACTTCACTGGTGCGAGAGTTAGTTAGTGACCACTTTGCAGTACGAACAGATTATACTGTAGACAGCAATTCAGCCACTAGATCACCTAGGCTCCGAATAATTATCCCACCGGGCCTGGAGCATGACTTCAAGGCACGGGTCTATGACTGGTATAACACCTATGAAGTAACATCTGTTGAGAAATTTTCTCAGGATCTAATCAAAGTTGTCACTGACTACTATGACACTTGGGTCTGTTCAAGAAAACTCTCAAAGAAAAAGAGGCCCCAGACCTCCCATGCACCGAGGTGGATCAATGACCCAATTCTGGCAAAGGAATATATACGGGTTCAGGAGCTTGCTAATTGCTATAAAGATAATAAGACGACAGATAATCTTCTGCAGTTTATGAAAGCCACCAAGGAATTCAGAGATTTAAAAACTCAGATTCGTAGTAAATACTGGGAACAATTTCTGCAAAGTATCAATAGTCAAACTTCCATAGCTGACGTATGGAGAAAAATTATTAGACTGACAGGTAAAGCCCTCACAACACCGCAGTTCCACAGTCCACAGGAACAGGCTAATATGCTGCTAGAGCAGTGGGCAGGAAATTCTCAAGTAAACTCACTTCCACAAGGGATAAAAAATCAGCTCAACAAGTCGATAATAGATAGAAATTTCAATATAGCAATAGCATGTGCTGCTATTGACCCCTCCGACTTTGTCGAAATAACCGAGTGGGAACTGAGCAATGCCCTTCTGAAAGGTAAGGCAACCGCCCCTGGCGAGGACGGCATTACTTACAGCGTCCTTCGTCACATTGCTCAGGTACCAGGCAACCCACTTTTACATCTGTATAGACTCAGCCTATCACAAGGAACCCTCCCAAGCTCCTGGACTAAAAGCTTAATCATTCCTATACCCAAACCCAATACTGATAAATACAGACCCATTTCCTTGACCTCCTGTCTGTGCAAAGTACTTGAGAGAATAATTCTGAACAGGCTCATGTATCGCATAAATGCTAAGTTATCCTCCAGACTGTATGGATTTCTCCCAGGGCGTAGCAGTCAGCACTGTTTTGCAGAGTACTTAACAAACTCAAACCCAGGCATGCAAACCGTATTTCTTGATCTTAAATCTGCTTTTGATATTGCAAACAGGGAAATTATCCTTGAGCAACTAGCTAGCTTTGGTATTCAGGGAAAACTGTTAACATGGATTCAAATGTACCTGTCGAATCGATCGGCTTAGGTTCTCTTCAGGGGCATTAAAAGTACTCATACAAAAGTATTTGAACTCGGCACACCTCAGGGAGGCGTACTTAGTCCCATGCTATTTAATAGCCTAATGCATAGATTACTGGGCGATATACCACTTGCAGGCAATGACTCCATTATTTGCTATGCCGATGACATTTGTATTAAATCCTCATCCGAGGAGAGAATGCAAGAGATTCTAGATATACTTTCTGCAAGGGCTACTGAGTGTGGCTTGATAATTTCATCTGAAAAAACAAAGGCACTTAACCCACAGACAATCCCTCTGCCAAGGTTTCATATAGATGACGTTGAGCTAGATCTCTGCCATCAATACAAATACCTTGGGGTGATTGTTAATGATTCAGAGTTCATTAGAAACCTGAAGAAAAGGCTGTGGGAGCGGCTGAAGCCACTTAAGACACTTGTCGGCAAAGACCAATGATATTAATGTCAATATTGCGAGACTCTTTTACTAGTCATACATAAGGTCGGTCATAGATTACCATGCATTGCACCTAGTATTGTTCAAGGAATCAGAGTTGACTAGTCTAGAAAGTGTATAAAATGAAGCCACGAGGATCATTCTTGGTGCCCCTAGAACAACAAGGATTGTGAATTTGAGAACAGAACTTAATTTGCCTTCTGTTTATGAAAGAATATTATACATAAATACCACATTTAGTGTCGAATCAATTAGAGAACCCCTCCATTGTACAGAGTTCCAAAGACAACTAAAACACAAAATAGAAGAGCTAAC
>NC_061821.1:34601519-34614019 GCF_019202785.1 Penaeus chinensis | reverse complement strand
AAAGTGACCCTTAAATCTATTGTCGAATTGTTTATAAAGGTTTAGTAATTTTCTTAGTATAACTCATGGGGGCCTTCGTTTGGAAGGTTTATGTAGATAATATCATTGTCGGCAAGTTGTACAAAGATATTATTTAAGGTTTGTCTGATAGATCTCTGAATGACAAACAATGGAAAACCATTCTTCCTTAGGGTGTTAGTCCATATCTATATTTGATAAGACTTTGATGTTTTGTACGCTCTATTGATGTGTGTGTATGTGTGTGTGCATATAAATGTATATATATACATATATATATAAATATATATATATATATATATATATATATATATATATATATATATATATATATATATATATATATAACATTCATGCACAATATACGTGTATATGTATTTAGAATAACAGTATTTTGACAAAGATTATAATACATATAGATTTGGTAATATACGAGAAAGCCACTTCCTTATTGTTTTTGTCTGGTTATCATTAAATATGTCCGGTTACACAATTTATATTTAGTTCTATGAGACAGCCAAACGTATGTTAGGTTTATAAACAGTTGCGAAAAATCTTTAAAAAAAACCTGTTAATCCGTCTTTTTGTTTTACCCTGACCCCCTTCTCTCTACATTACGCTATGGCAAAGATTATTTTAGAGAAAGCTAGAGAAGAAAAAAGATGAATGTACTTTGTAAAGACCAGACCTCACTGGATCCCTTGACAGTACCTGCTTGCAAAACAATTGTATGTTTATGTGGGTATGTGTGGATACCGAAAATAACACATATATATTAACATCGATTTCCCAACCGAGGGCATTGAAAGGAACAAGATTATCCCAGAGCGGCTGTTGCTATTACTGTGCAGAATGCCTTTACTGGTCGTACTCACTCAGCATAGTGGTTCAAACGCGTTCACTTTGCTCCAAATGGGAGACCTTTTCAGCCTGAGAGATTTTGGCTATTGCAATTTCCTTTTTATTTTTATCAATATCATATCCGCGAACAAGTTCTTTTGGATATATGAGTGTGTGTGTGTGTGTGTGTGTGTGTGTGTGTGTGTGTGTGTGTGTGTGTGTGTGTGTGTGTGTGTGTGTGTGTGTGTGTGTGTGTGTGTGTGTGTCTGTGTGTGTCTGTGTGTGTGTGTGTGTGTCTGTGTGTGTCTGTGTGTGTGTGTGTGTGTCTGTGTCTGTGTTAGAGTGGGGGTGTGGGTCTGGGTGAATTAGAATATATGTACATAAGTAAAATCATTATGCGACATATACTTCATAAAGTGAGAAAAAAATAATAAGCTCGCTATATATTTAGCACGATCAAGGGAGAAAAAACAAACTTCCATGCTCTCCCATCTTTTTCAGAATAGTTTCCTGTGATTGATTACCTGAGCAATATATGGTTCTTGTGAACATGTAGTAGATTAGCTCCAAAGAATGCCGTATTTGAAGGGATCCTTGGTATGTTTTGTGTTTAATTGCGCCTAATACCTTTACCTATCCATTTTACAATTAATAATGCACGGGAATCTCTAAACATGATATGATGTTCAGCAAATACTATTTCAATCTTTCTCCCTCTCTCTCTCACTCTTTCATTCTTCCTCTCTCCTTCTCTCTCTCTCTCTCTCTCTCTCTCTCTCTCACTCTCTCTCTCTTTGTCTCTCACTCTCTCTCTCTTTGTCTCTCTCTCTCTCTCTCTCTCTCTCTCTCTCTCTCACTCTCTCTCTCTTTCTCTCTCTCCCTCTCCCTCTCCCTCTCCCTCTCCCTCTCCCTCTCCCTCTCCCTCTCCCTCTCCCTCTCCCTCTCCCTCTCCCTCTCCCTCTCCCTCTCCCTCTCCCTCTCCCTCTCCCTCTCCCTCTCCCTCTCCCTCTCCCTCTCTCTCTCTCTCTCTCTCTCTCTCTTCTCTCTCTCTTTCTTGCTGAAACCTCCTTCCACTACTATAGATTTTCTGAATAAACGGGAAGTTTGGAGGAGCTAACATGTTTGCGCCAGCCAAGACTTGTGAGTTAAGAATGTTGGATTCGTGTTAAGGGAAACATTTCTCCCACAAAGTTTGTTGCGGTACATGAATAAAAATGTTGATTTTGTGGCTGTAAAGTGGAGACAGTTGTTTGATACATAACAATGGCAAATGTAAATATTATATTCCAAGTGAGGTTATGAATTACCCATTTAAGATATGACATAGCTGGTATAAGTTTTGAGTTCTGGAAATTTAGTTGGGATGTACAGAAAAAAAAAAAAAAAATAAAATATATATATATATATATATATATATGGATAAATGGATGTAGATTGATGTGTGTGTGTGTGTGTGTGTGTGTGTGTGTGTGTGTGTGTGTGTGTGTGTGTGTGTGTGTGTGTGTGTGTGTGTGTGTGTGTGTGTGTGTGTGTGTGTGTGTGTGTGTGTTATATATATATATATATATATATATATATATATATATATATATATATATAGAGAGAGAGAGAGAGAGAGAGAGAGAGAGAGAGAGAGAGAGAGAGAGAGGGAGAGAGAGAGAGAGAGAGAGAGAGAGAGAGAGAGAGAGAGAGATGTAGTTATACGAATATTGACATAGATATAGTCATATGAATATTATATAATATAGTTATATACATAGATATATACACATTAAAAGATAATTGTTAGATAGATAGATATGCATGTATGTGCGGGTGTATATATATGTATGAATGTACCCTGGTATCTGTAATCTCTTTATAAGTCTATTTATCCGTGTACGTATCTATCAATCTATCAGCACACACACACACACACACACACACACACACACACACACACACACACACACACACACACACACACACACACACACACACACACACAGATGATGAAAGAAAGATACGTAAGCATCTATGTATCAAAGGCGTAAAGGAAAAAGAAAATAGAGGCAGACAACACACCGAAGAGTTAGGAGAGTGAGGAGCGAAGGTCAAAGAAAGATTTTTAAATACTGTTGAATACCAATCCTAGAGAGCGGAGGGCAGAGCCTTCCCTCTGTTTCATTCTTCCTTGCTTCCCCTTTTTATCTTATGTTTTCTTTTTCTTTATCCAACTGACGCTAAGCCACCCGAAGGATAGCAGTTTTCATTTTCTATCTTCTTGTCTGTCTCTCTATCTCAGTGTGTGTATGTTTGTTTTGTATTTGTTATATGTTTATTATTATTTAATTATTTGTTCAATTGTGTGCGTGTGTGTGTGTGTGTGTGCGTGTGTGTGTGCGTGCGTGTGTGTGTGTGCGTGTGTGTATGTATGTATGTATGTATGTATGTATGTATGTATGTATGTATGTATGTATGTGTGTGTGTGTGTGTGTGTGTGTGTGTGTGTGTGTGTGTGTGTGTGTGTGTGTGTATGTGCGCGCGTGCACAGAAATATATGTATGCACTTAGACATAAACAAAAAGCAACTTTGTAAAAAAAATAGTTTGGCAATTTCGGGTTTACATGAATATAATTAGATTTGTATTGTAAACGGACATTAACTCAAACCTAAGGATTTTTATTTATTATTATGAAACTCCTAACACTCCTGTAGAGTCTATCCATTCATTATACTTTTTGTAACTACTTTCACCTATGAATAAATTCTATGAGATAATTACTTATACTGATATATTATAAATAAAACTTAAGTTTAATAATCTATCTATAAAGATCCAATTATAGAAACTAAGCTAAGACACCTGTGGGATATACAGCTTCATATAGGAAACCGCACCTATATATAGGAGTGATTTGTAAGCACGTACTGGAAGACAAAAGTATCAAGTGAAGATTAATGTTAAATTTGAACTGGGCGCTGTCGGAATGTTAACCCATATTTTGTAAGAGACTTATCGTGAAAGAAAATTAGAGTAAAATGATCTTACACTCAAAGTTTTGCAGGGAATTATAAATATATATATATATATATATATATATATATTCTATAGAATATAATTGATTAACGTAAGTAATTCATAATACAGCAAATGTGACGTGATTTCTCGCCGGATCAAATGTGAGTAAAAACACTACAACTCTGATTCAAGATTAGATAAACGAGGCATTAGTGAAGAAGGGCTACCTGGTAAAAAAGATAAGAAGGAATACGGTGTCACAGTACAAATGGGGCAGCTTAGGCGTAACTCTTTTCAAGGGAATACCTGGCGATCTTGCGCGTGACTTTGCCTTAATGAAACTGGTTAAGACAGAAGGAGAGGAATGCGATTCTTTCTCCTCATCGTCATTTCTATAATTTCCAAGCTTCTTTTTGTGTGAATCTTATATTAAACAGTCTTGTATTTATGTTTGTACAGTTACCGATGGGTGATTATATCATTTCTTACACTGCATCTTCTATGAGTGTAAATCTGACAAGTTGATTAAGCTGGCAAGATATGTTGCCGAATTGCTTAGGGAACGCTTACTGTTGCCATTCCCTCTCCCGTCAAATTTAGTGCCTTTGTGTGTGTGTGTGTGTGTGTGTGTGTGTGTGTGTGTGTGTGTGTGTGTGTGCGTGTGTACAATATAATTCAAAAATTATTTGAACACACTTTCTATAAAAAAAACCGTGCTAATCAGAGATATTTGTTTATATCATTGTAAATAGTCGATTTCATATTTCAGTGCCTGAATGCAGAAAATAAAATTATACTCAGTGGATTTTAGCGAATGCTAAATATTTACCTCTTTCATCCCTGATCAAGAACAGATAGTTTCTGACTGTGTCTGTCTGTCTCCGAATCTATCTCCAAATATTCAGCGTAGGTACATGAGGTTTCCTTTGAACAAGATGCAAAAATATAACAAAACTCCAGATTCTTAGATAAGTAATAAAATCACCGATTAAAAATATATGATAATAATACAGAAATACATGAAAGACGGAGATAATGCAATGCCGCATTGATATCGATATATAACAACCCTCCCTGACCAGGACTCGAACCTAGGTCACCGGAGGGTCAGTATTAAACCAACCATGCCCCACGACCCAAAAAAGAAGTTTTACAAACACTTCGTAAAACTTCGCTATCATTACTCAAGTTTGAGTAGATAGGTAATGCCTATGGAGCTAGTGAGATCCTAGTTGCACACTCCTTTAGTGGGTCGTGTGGCATAGGTGGTTTCGTACTGGCCCTCCGGTTTCATACCCGGAGTGACCTAAGTTCAAGTCCTAGTCAGGGAGGGTTGTTAAATGATGAGGATGATGATGATGATGATGACGAGGATGAGGATGAGGATGATGTTAACGATGATAGTAATGGTGAGGGTGATGGTAAGCAGCAGTTATAATAGTAATAAAGGTAATGATGATACTTATAGCAACCAAAGCAGTGAAGATGATGAAATTTACAACATAGCAACCAAGTACAGCAACAACAATAATATTGATAATACTGATGACTCTATTATTTATAGTCATTGTACTCTCCTTTTATATTATGCACTCCACCAGTGCATTTCCTCTTTTACCGGTTCAACTTCCCCCTCTTGTGTGACATGTTTTGGTTGAAGACTTGCACCAGGTAACATCCTCCATTAAAAAAATATGACATAGAATTAAAAGAACTAAAGTTTTCTTTCTGTCTCTGCCCCCCCCCCCCCCTCTCTCTCTCTCTGAAGAAACAACAATACTCAAGATTAAAAATGCATTTAAAAAGAAAAATCGACGTGAACGTGGGACGCAAAGCTTTGAAAACGTAAGCAATACTAGTGCACATCTTGCATGCTCGTGCATTGTTTATCTGCATAGTCCAGAACGGAGTCAAATAAGAAATAAAATGGTGATGATGTTAATGCTGCTAATGATTATAATGATAATAAGGATAAATATAATCATTATAATAATGAGGATGACAATGATATTAAAACTACTGATAATACTGACAATAATGGCGATTATGATGATGATGATGATGATGATGATGATGATGATGATGATGATGATGATGATGATGATGATGATGATGATGATGATGATGATGATGATGATGGTGATGATGATGATGATGATGATGGTGATGATGATGGTGATGGTGATGGTGATGGTGATGGTGATGGTGATGATTTTAATACCACTACTACTACTACTAAATATTATTATTACTTTTGTT
Organism: Penaeus chinensis; assembly: GCF_019202785.1. NCBI lineage: Eukaryota > Metazoa > Arthropoda > Malacostraca > Decapoda > Penaeidae > Penaeus > Penaeus chinensis. The sequence goes on along the minus strand of NC_061821.1, from coordinate 34,607,900 downwards.
GCTGTTGTTGTTCAGTAGTGATAATAGTAAAGAAAACAAATAAAATAGTAATGAAAATCATAATAATGATGATAATAATAACAATGGAAATAATGATTGATTGCTATTACAAGAGCCATGTCTCATTTGACCCACGTTCCCCCAAAAGTTAGTAGCGCCCCCTAGATTCGTGTGCTATACTCATGATACAAGTTTAGAACTAATAACGTTAAAAAAACTAAAACAAAATGAAATTGAACCCTAAAGAGAATTATTTTACATTATATTATAAAACATTGTCCATTACAGTTGCCTCATTATCTGTGATAGCATCTGTGTACTGTGACACCTACGAACAGGAAATAAACCAAAAAATATAGAAATGGAGCCGTGACACAACTCCTTAATGAGGTAAAAGGTAACATAAAACATTTACTAATATACCGGCTTTGAATATATATGTTTTACATCTATGATATTAATATCCCTAACAGCAAAAACACAACACTTATCTGTACAATAAGTTACACAGGTGTTCCACAGCGAGCCGAATACACAGAATTTGCCACACTAAAAATAATATTTAAGAGGTGTGCCTTCGTCTCCCTAATTATTATGTCAGGTCAATGTCCGTTGCTATCTTCCGTCCTCGAATCTCTGGATTAGAGAAGCATTTCTTGCGCATATTAGCTAGGGAGATGTCCGGTAAATGTTCTCCACTCTTCGTGTGACCCCTGCATATCAGGGCAAGCCAGCAAAGTTTGGTAAAAAGAAAAAAAAAAAAAAATGTATGCTCGTGTGGTCTTAGAGTTCACCTTGATTACGAGGGGTTAACACATTAAAATATGAGAATTAAACGGCATAAAAAGACTAAAAGTTGATCAAATAAAATAAAAGCAAGTAAAAGCGTTAAAGGAAAGGGCTTCATCTCGTCCTAATTAGTGATTCCTGGCGGAAAGGGTGAAACAGGTCGTTCACCCCGCAAACAGCAGCGGATGCTTTTCAAGGTATGTGGTAATATCTGTTTATTTGTTTTCAATTAAAATTCAAGAGAGTTCACTACAATACCGCCCTCAAACAAGTGTCAGATACTTTCTCCGTGCCTCTCTTGATTTGTACTAAAAGACCCACCTTTTTTCTTTGTTTTATGAGGGTAAGTGGTGTGTAGTTTTGCTTTGTCTTTATAGGTATTTAACTAGTTTTACTGGACCGTTTTCTTAAAATATGCAATTTAGAGTTGCCTTTGTGTGTTCAGTATAAGCATTTTGTTTAAATTTCTAGTTTTCTTTTTTTCAGTTAGCCTTCAACTTTGTGTTCTATTATGTTCATTATTATTTATTTAATATATGTTTTACTTAGTGTTTTTATTGCAAAAACTCTGCCAGCAATACTGGCTATGTCATTTGGTGTTTTCAAGTACTAATGAAAAATTAATACAAAGTAATACTTTGGATTTGTGAAACACTACAAACCAAATAATTATCACACAGGGTATTTGCAGGATTTTTTTTCTTTGGGAACCGTTCCAGAGCCTTTTTTATGTTGCAATCAAAATGTAGGGAGCAATCTTTTCATCCATGAGCTGGAGGCGAGTGTTTTCAATTGCATCCAGGAAATAATTGCTCAAAATGGTAACCAATGAGCAGGGATCTGTCATCTCATTGAAGTCCACAAAGATAGAACTTGCACTTACTGATGATCCAAACGACATCTTGCATTTCCAATTCGATGGTCGCACACCGTCTTTCTGCATCTCCCATGAAACGGGATCCACATTGCATCATCTTGTATCTTCCAGCACTATGGTCCTACAACAACACATAGCTGCGGCTGTAGAGTCTGGAGGCGATCTGCAGAATGTTGGGAAGGGCTGGATCAATCGTGGCAAGTATGGGGGGCCTTGTCGAAATCTTAGGCGTAAATTCTGCCAGTTGATTTACCAAGCCCAGATCAGTCAGGTTTGCAGATGTAGGAAACTCAGCGATGGACTTTACCTTCTCTGCTCCGCTTCAATACCATTTTTTTGACAGGCTGTACCCACAGAAGCTGGCCTCAGATGCAGCCACAATAAACTAAACTGCATGTAGTAGTACCCCCATGCTGACGACTCCTCGATAGGACTTCATTTACATGATGAAGGTGTGAGTAGTCCTTATCGTGTAGGAGAATGTCGTTCACAACCTTGATGCGTCTGTCACTCCCTGAAAGTGCCCTGTCATCTCAAAGACAAAAGGCATCTCAAAGACAAAAGGCATCTCCTGTTGCAGCGAAACTCATGGGAACATGGCAATACATGAAACATCCATAAGGAGTGATAAATGTAGTCAGGTTTTGATCGCCCTCATGCCAATTACCACAAAGAGCATCCGTGAATTGAAAGTGAAAAACTTTGACTGTGGACTGATACTTCTGAACACCACCATTTGCCTTTGGGACACCAATCTGATGGTTCATTCTCCACTGGTTTCAAGATGCCCTGGGTCGCTAACGACTCAAGCTCCTTTCTGATTGGTTCCTGAAAAGACAAAGTAATCATTGTTGGGGTGTGGGATTGCGAAGGGCGTGGCATTCACCCGCAGATGAATTCACATGGGTTGTCCTTCTAGACCAGTGGTTCCCAACCTTTTTCAGCTTGTTACCCAATTTAGCATGCCACATTAAGCATGTTACCCCTTTCTTTTCTAATACTGTATATTAGTTTTTGATATTTATTGTTATTTGGTTTAGCTTTGTTACTTACTTATAATAGGTTTACTTTACAACTTAAAATACTAAGACTAAGTTAACATTAATCCTAATACCAATGCTTACTTGATTTCCAGAATTCTTAACATTTTTCTGGCACCCCTCCATTACCCCCGAAAAATTGCTAAATTACCCCCAGGGGGTAATTTACCCCCAGGTTGGGAACCAATGTTCTAGACCAAGACATCCGTATACTGATGCAGGAAGTACTTCCTTGCTTCTTCAGGTGACGTCAACTAGTCCAGCAATAAAGGCAGCAATTGAGGAGGGTTCGACATTAGTGTACTGCCCAGCCCATGGACTCAATTGGCCATGTGCACATCCGACATCTGCCTGGGGAAATAATCTGGAACAATCCCCAAATCCTTACACTCTGTCCAAGAGAGCAGCCGGGTTGTAAGCGAAGGCTGGACATCAATCCAACATGTAGTTGAACAGTTGCCATAGATGATGATTCCACAAAAAGATCCAGCTGTACATGGCATCCGTGACCCGTTTGCATTGTAGTATACAGTGTCTTCCAGTGGTTTTATGAGAGCCCGAGGCTACTAAGATGCTGGGGTCCAATGACAGTTGTGTCTGCACCTGTGTCAGGGATGATAGCAAGACAACCTGATGAATCATTATCCCGAATTAACACACAGACTTTTGGGGAAGGCTGAAGTTTAGGTCGTGCAGTAGAGGTGACACTCCTGACATGCGACACTGAAGGGATAATGAAGTACGACATGTAGAAGTGGTGGCCCTGCACAAACCCTTTTCATGTTGACGACCACAGCAGTTGCAGAGGTAAGCCAGGCTTCTGTTTTAGGACTCCCTTTATATATATATATATATATATATATATATATATATATATATATATATATTTTTTTTTGAGAAACAGCACGTGATAAAACTGTGTCCCTTAAAGCAGATGATGCAGTCGTTGGCGATTCATGAGATGCATTCTTCAAAACACCCTGCAACGTTGCTATGCGGTCCATTCTAATGAACTTCTGGGTAAGTTCCTCTTCTCGTATTCTCATTAGTATGCCATGTTTCTTCCACTGCTCACAGCATGCTTGATTGTCTGATTATTTAAAATTATCTTCCACGTCAGCAGCGAAGGTCAATAGCGGTGATCACAGCATGCTTGGTCCTGTGCCTTGCAAAAGTCTATCTCCTGTGACAAGATTTTCAGCTGTATCAAAGTCATTGAAGCTCTAGCCGTCTGCTTGTTTGCACTCTGAGGTCTTTCGGCGCAGCCCCTAATTACTGGCATTTTTGATGTGTTTCAAGCTTTATCAATGCAGGCATGTCTAACTTGTGCTCCATCACCCATCGCATATCAGATGTAAGGCTACATACATAAATGTATATGCAGCTTTAATAATAGGAGGTTGAGGAGATCCACTATGACTGCATAACTGGCCATTTATGCCTCCATTCTCGAAAATATTTAGGTCTTGCATCTACTGTCAATGCTTTCAGAGGCTGTATTGTTGTCTTCGTGATTGGCAGAGTTTGAGAGGCATTGGATGTGGCAGAACTGCTCCGTGGCGAACTCTCTGTTGAAGCTACAGGCTGCTGGGGAGTAAGGCGAAACATCAGCTCCTAAAAACAATGGCAGACTCATTAGTCCTACATGCTTCCTCTCATCTGTAATAATCTTCCTCCTTCCAATGGGCTTCTTCTTGTTTGTAACCATCTTCCTCCTTTTAAAGGGCTTCCTCCCTCTTCTCATCCCTCTGTATCATCCACTGCAGCAATGTTACATCGTTGGGAGATGGGGGGCTGGCAGTAGCTCCTGCAGACTCATCAAGGCAGAGTCTGGCTTCTCAGGGTCGCTCTTACCGGCATCTTCTTTTTTTAAGGGTTGCACGATAGTACAGCAAAATCGCCGAAAATCTGGTGAAAATATGTAAATGCAGCGAATGTTTTGGCATTCATGTGCGCGATGGTAGTGCGGTGACATTGAAGAAGCGACGTAGAGAGCATAGTCATATAACTTTCTCCTACAGAACATCAATATGTTTTGATCTAGGTTCCCCTATGCTACTAATTATGTCCCCTTAGCACACCCGACACAGCACTGAACACTGTAGGCAGTGCACAACATTACACTACAGCACCACACTCCATTGCACTAATGAAAAACACTCTCAAGTGGGTTGATTGCTTAGTGGCCCTGAGGGTGGGGGCACATGGCAGGCACAGGCCATGAGGGTGGATCAGACACTGAGCATGCATCAGAACTGTATCTGCTGGATCACTGCACCATATTTTGTCTTATGCAGTATGTTAATTATCTACGATACTTGCTGCCAGACGTGTAATTACAGTCAAAATAAAATATTGTAAGTTATAAATCACACAGAGAATCTCATAATCTCATGTGATAATTATGTGATTAGTACGATAATACTGTCACAACCCACATCACAACATGACACTCACAACTCACCTCATTATCACAACCCCCAAGGCTCTTTGTGGCTGAGAATCTACCCAATAATGTAGTCACATGCATGGACAAGTTGGTGTCATTTCAGCCCCTACACATATCACCCTACTTGCTCCGGTTAGGTAAGAATTAATGCTCCACTTATTTAACTTGAAAAACAATAAGTTTCTTTGGACACACTAATGTCGGCTCCCACCCTACAAAATCTTATTACATCAGAGCTTTTAGATCCACTGTGATGCCTTTAAGGTATGGAAAACTTCTCAAGGAAGAGATATTGGGTAGAAACCCCTTATAGTACAACTGCCCACGATGCTCTTGCTGTTGCAAAGGGTGTAAGGGCTCTTGATCCATATGTGTAGGGCAGTAAGTTCATAGTTTACACATATCACATGTATCCCTTAGATGTCTCGGTGCATAGAACTTCAACACTCCCATTTTGACATCTGGATGTGATTTCTCAAGCCATAATAGCTGTCATTACAGCAACAGCAGCGAGGCTCTTGCTGTTGCAGAGGGTGTAAGGGCTTTTGATCCATATGTATGTGTATTTCTCGAGCCATAACAGCAACTTAGATTCTAGTGGGTAATGATCCTGCTGAGGTGTGGACAGCTGAAGAACCCTACTTTAAATCAAACATGCTTCCTTATTAGAATATAAGATGAGTAATAGAGTACTTTATCACTTGAAGGAACCTGTTGACAAGATCCTATGTCGTGTTGTATATAGATGTATAAGAGAAACTGCCTGACATCTCTAACATACATCACCACTTGCAGCACACCCAGGGATTTGTGAGGACTTATAATAAATTGAAATCTTTGTTTCACTTCCAGAACATTCTCGCTTGCACTAAGAAATTTGTTAAATCCTGCCCGAATAGTCAGGAAGACAAAGGGCCCTCTTAATCGAGTCTCGACGGACCTGATCCAACTAATAATATTTACATTTTAGTGATAGTGTCCTGGTTCCACTCCCAGATAAGATGTCTGAGAATATTGCAACAGCCATTATTGATAGATAAGACCCATTGTCAAAGAAGTATACTGATGGAGAGGCAGAATTTATTAACCAGCTTTTACCTGCTGTCTGCCGAGAGCTTCAAATTCAGTTGAAGGTTTTACTATCCTATATAACCAAGAGTCAATGGTATGGTTTAAAGGACAAATAGGGTACTAAAGGAGGCACTAACCGGTCTTTGTGACAATGC
>NC_061821.1:34574019-34594019 GCF_019202785.1 Penaeus chinensis | reverse complement strand
AAACTTTTGTTCTTGCTCGTTAAAGATTATAATATTGATTTAATGTCATATGTACCTATTGTCGATTGCAGCAGCTACATGTTGCCATTCACCGCTGAGCTAGCGACAGAGGAAATGAGTCAGCTGCGTGGAGGAACACCGTTCACAGTAATATAGGCAGCAGGAGTTCTGGCGGTGACGCAGCATGTTGGAGGTGCAAGATACATTATTTAGGTTGACAAACATTCCGAGGACGATTTGCAAACCATGATGTGCACTTTTTTATTTTCGTTATTCTTTCTCCACCTTCTCTTCATTTCCTAATCCTAATCCCCTCTCTCTCTCTGTCTCCAAGCGTCCTTTCACTCCCTCACACTCTCTGCATGTGTATTTGCGTGTCCTTACTTATATCTCTCCCTCTCTCTGTGCCCCGCCCAACCCTTCTCTCTCTATGTGCCCTCTCCATTCTCTTTCTGCTTCCTTTCCTCCCTTCCTTTCCCACCTCTCTCCTTCACTGCTTCCTTTCCTCCTTTCCTCTCCTGCATCTTTCTTTCACTGCTTCCTTCCTTTTCCTTCTGCATTGTAATATTGTGTTTAATGAACTGTCAGTAGATAATTAAGAAATGTTGAAATAAAAGTGCCTTTTTCTTAGGTTACAACAAATCCTTGAAACTTAAACGTGATACAGTTGCAAGTAACATACTTTGCATATTAAAGTTTTTATAAAAGGAAACGATGATGTCATAAAAGAAAAACAGGCATGTAAAAATATTCATAGTAGCCATTTTCTTTTATCACATTATTTATTCACACTATTATGGGAAAAAAAGCATAATGTTAAATTAATCCTTCACATATGAGTCATAAAGCTTTGGTTCAGGAAAAGGTATAAAATCAGAACCTCTAACATACAACCATCTTTGGTAGAACGTTATGCATGAATGTGGAAACTAATCAAAATCACCTCATGTAAACCACTATAAAAACTTTCCTTATTGCTTAAGAAAAGTTTCCATACAACAACAGGTAAATGATGATAATAAACCATTACTTAGTGCCACCCTCTCCTGCTGAGCACTTCTCTCATGGATGAAATTCCGTACTGCTTCCTTCTAACATGTCATGGAAAGGTATGTCTCTTTTGACACCGATATTGTGCGGAAGCATGCAACAAAATCTATTTTTGCACACTTTTTTGTTGAACATTGGAGTGCAACTCCTCACTTGTGCAAATAGCAGAATCTTCTCTTTAGCAACCCAATACTTTAATCACTGCTTGGGCGCGGGCAAACCTACCGTTATGGTGCATTTCTGCTGCTGTTTTTACTCTGTTAAATGTGTCATGAGACAAGCTTCTAGAGGATACCCTGAATTGCTTGCAGTGTAACAGTAAAGTACTTTAGATAATTACATGCATACAAGTAAGATTACTTTGGTCTCAATATTGTACTATAGTATATACAGATATGAAAAAAGTATCTATGAGTGTCCTAGCAATTAGTCATTCTAAATGTAGGATTCATGCACACTTCCCGGAAACTTTACAGAGAAACATAAAGACTTGTTTGACTTGCTGGATTTCTTCCCTCCTCTTTATGTCCCTCTGGGCTATGTTGAAAATGACATCGGTAACACCATTTATGATTCTAGACTCACTGGACTAGCTAAGCATAACAGAGTCCCGTATAACACTACCACTTGCGTAAACTCGCAAGGCAACCAGTAATTGTGTGGCCGCAGATAATGAGTAAGTCTGTGGTGGTATGTCTTGATTTTTCCGACCCGATTTTTTCATTGCGAGGGAACTTGTAGTATCTGCAGACGTTTAAATGACTTGTCAGTAAATTATTAATTCATCATCTACGAAAGTTGATCTTGTTTTTTTGTAACCTCTTTAATATTTCATAAAAAATGGTCTCTACTTCAATACCTTAACAAATGTGTAACACTAACTACCAGAGGGGTTGAATCTGTCTCTGACCACTATTTCTCTTCTGAGTCGATCATGTTCAATGCCCATTATTGCTCCATTATGTAAATATATTCACTATACATAATGAAAGTCAGCATCACTACAATTTCAAAAAAGTACATTTTAAAAGTGTAAGAAAATGAAGCTTACACGTTCCTGCTTATTGGGTATCTCATTTAATTACCAGAATATTCAAAATATCTATGTATCTCGATACATACACCTTCTATATATAAATAAATATAACATATATAATATATATATATATATTTTTTTTAATGCATTTTTTTTCTTCCGAAATATTAAAGATTCTTTTTTCAAGAATTACTTTTTTCAAATAAATTTTCACGTGGAGTACAGGCTAAAATCAGAAAAATGGCAGCATCAGAGTTTGCCGCGAGAAGATTGAGCAGTCCATGAACTGGTAGTCACTTCGGGCATCAAAGCTTCGTGCGCTACAAACGTGTATATCCAGGTGTTGCTGAAAGTTTCGGGTGCCATATTTGATGTTTAATAATTTTCTGCTTGAGCATGTTCAAGTTTAGTGTTATTGTTATTCATAATTAGCAAAACATATGAAAAGATGAGAAGAAACACATACGATAACTTTCTGAAGATTGTTCTGAACTTTGGAAATTACCGGATTATTTACACCAATCTTTATCCACGAGTTTCGTGGCGGAGACTTATCTTGCCGTCTCACTTACGCCTGTTTAATTCATAGAAATTATTTGTCATTTTATCAACAGAAGCGTTATTATTGTAAGCAAATAAACAAAACAAAAACAATTTCCACAATAAGACAAGCCAAATATACGTAGCCAGTCGATTTTATAATCACATATATTAAGGTTTCCGTTATTTTTGTCAAAGTTTACTCGATACTTATGGAGATAAATGTCAACTTCATAGCAAGTAATGAAAATTTAATAATCGTTACTGAGCATTTTGAATGTTTCAACTCTTCTTAAATATGATGTTAAGTGAAATTTAGATTTTAGCTAGAATCATTCAGAAATAGTACTTAAATTATATACTGTAGTTTACCATATATATGTGTGTGTGTGTGTGTGTGTGTGTGTGTGTGTGTGTGTGTGTGTGTGTGTGTGTGTTTGTGTGTGTGTGTGCGCGTGTGTGATATACATATATTGTGTATATATTCCCACACATACATAAATTTGTCTGTGTGTGTGCGCGTGTGTGTGTATATATATATATATATATATATATATATATATATATATATATATATATATATATATATTTAACCCCTTGCCGACGGATACGACGGGTAGACACGTGCTTTGCCCACTGTTAGTAATGAGCCAGTTAGGAGTACTGCCCGTCTCGCCCGTTCACCCTTTTCTTTGATTTACGAAATATTTTACATTATCTTATTTTGCTGTTATTAATATTAAAAAACATTATAATAATTATAATGTTTATAATAAAAATAACACCATCGATTTTTTTTTTTTTTTTTTTTTTTTTTTTTTTTTTTTGTTGGATTTCTTGGCTATCAACCAACGGCACATGGCCAAGGTTATTAAGCCAATGGATCCTATTTATTCTATCAATCTATATAAGGTCATAAAGTTTTGTCTCCCTTAGAAAAGCAATTACTTTATTTATTATTTTTTCATCGTCTGACAAGATATTTTCTATTGTGAGTGGCATTTGTTTTATTCTGAAATAATTTTGGAGTGGTTGTCTTTTATATAAATATTTTTGGCATTCTATTAAAAGGTGTTTTATGGTAAGGCTGGTATTGCAGTCAGGGCATTGTGGAGGGAAGGTCTTCTCAATGTAGGGAGTGAGGTGGGTTAGTCTTGTAGCGTTGACCCTAAGACGGGCCAACACCACCTCCTCTCTTCGTTCTCTTCTGTATGATGTATACCACGGTTCTATTGTGGTTTTGTGTTTATGGTTTATTTGGAGGCTGGTCCACTCACTTTGCCACAGGAGATGTATTTTTGCTTTTATAAGAGACACAAAACACCTGAGATCTGTACGAATTATGGTAATGTCCAAATCGTCAGTTGACCCGGCTAATTTGTCAGCCTGTTCATTGCCATGGATGCCAGAGTGGCCTGGTACCCATATTAGCTTGATTGATTTATTGGCACCGTGTAACTTACGAATGATATTACCCAGCAATTCATTTTTAGTGGTTTCTAAGGATTTAATAGCTTTAAGTGAACTTAATGAATCGGAAAAAATGACTATTCTATCGTGGGTCGTCGATAGAGCAAAATCAATAGCTTTGTCAATGGCAAAAAGTTCAGCAAGAAAGATCGATGTATGATTCGGCAGTCTAAACTTTAGTTCACATTCAGTCGACCATACACCCGCACCCACACCCTCATTTGTCTTGGAGCCGTCGGTATATATATGAAAAAAGGATAAATGCTTAATAAGGATCTCTCTAAACCGCTGGCGTACCTCACCCTCCGGCGCCATGGCCTTAGCTGATGGAAGCCAAGCTTCCATGATGGAAAAATTGGGTGTTTCCCATGGCGCTATGTTTGACTGAACCAGGGTATCAATAGTAGAGAGATCTATACCGACTTTCTCGACGAGGTCGTGGAGTCTCGTGGCAAAGGGCCTAATGCCTCCATTGCCATTGGGATGGCTCGGGTATCGAGCCACCTTAGCGGCATAGGTCAGGGCTAATTGGCCGCGTCTGAGTCGGAGGGGAGGTACTCCTGACTCCACCTCAAGACGCTCGATCCGAGTGCACTTCAGGGCTCCAAGACACACACGTAAACAGGCATTCTGCACAGCATCCAATCCTTTCAAACTTGTTTTCGATGCCGAATCATACACGATTGACCCATAATCTACTTTAGACCTAACCAGGGCTTTATATATCATTAGCAAAGACTTCCTATCAGCTCCCCATTTATTACCAGCAATGCACTTTAATAAATTTAGTGCTTTTTGACATTTATTCTTTAACTGACCAATGTGGTCTTTCCAATTAAGTCTACAATCAAAGAGTAGACCAAGAAATCTAGCAGAATTTTGAATGGGTATTGGGTGGTTATCTAAAGTTAGTCTGATATTTGGTATCTTTCTATGTGAAAAAATTACCCCAATACTCTTTCTAATGGAAAACTTAAAACCCCACTGGAGGCCCCAGTTATGAATCATATCCAATGCGAGTTGGATACGATTTGCCGAGAACTCTGCATTGTTGCTGGAATGCCACAATGCACAATCATCGGCGTACAGTGAGTATTTAAGATTTCGAGGGGGAGCTGGTAGGATGTCATTAATCATACATAGAAATAATGTTGGCGACAAGACACTTCCTTGTGGGACCCCGTTTGCCTGGACAAAAATGTCCGAAAAAGTGACATTGTCGGCAAAAAGTTTGACAGAGAACGTTCTGTCAGATATGAAATTTTGAATAAAACAAGGCAAGTTTCCACGTAATCCGAAAGCATAAAGTTTTCTGAGTAGGCCATATCGCCATGTCATGTCGTAGGCTTTTTCTATATCTAAAAATACTGAGATCAAAAAATCTTTTTTGGCAATTGCCTCTTGAATATGACTGTCCAGCTTTACTAGTTGATCGAGAGTTTGGCGTCCCTTTCGGAAGCCGCACTGCTCGTCAACTAGTAAATTACTGCTATTTAAAAAATGCAATAGCCTACTGTTAACAATTCGTTCCATGACCTTGCATAAGCAACTTGTCAACGCAATTGGTCGGTAGGAGATGGCAGTTCTGGGATTACCCCCTCCTTTCAATACAGGAATGATGTGGGCGAAGTGCCATGAGTTTGGAAAAGTGTGGCTTTTCCAAATTTCATTGTACACTTCTAGCAACTTAATCATGTCATCATGATTAAGATGCTTCATCATCTCATATCGAATCTCATCGGGGCCCGGGGATGTTCCTCTACAGGCTTCTAGGGCTCGGACAAGCTCATTCATTGTTAGGTCTTTATTATAATCAAAGTCATCTCCTGTGGCAAAGTGAATAGGCTGCAGCTCAGCGGCTTCCTTGGTGGGCAGGAAAGCAGGATGGTAGTTTGCTGAGCTGCTTGTATAAGAGAACTGCCTGGCGAGTACATTAGCAATGTCTTTTGGTGAATCGAAATTTGTTCCCTCGTGGATGATGTTTTTAATTTTGCAGGATGTTTTGTTTTTATTAATTTTTTTGACAGTGGACCAAACCTCTGATATTTTTGTATTACTATTGATTGTAGAGACAAAGCTACGCCAGGAGTCTCTTTTAGCTTGTCTAATTACTCTACGAGCCCTAGCTCTTGCTAGTTTGTAGTTGCAAAAGTTCTCATTATTGATGTTATTTTTGAAAAGCCTGTAGGCCTTATTGCGTCGGCACAGCGCCCTGCGGCAATCTGGTGTCCACCATGGAACTCTATGCTTAACGCTATCTGTCGAAGTTTTAGGAATGGATAGCAAAGCTGCTTCTAAAATCGAATTCTGAATATTGTTTACTTTATCATCAATGGTTTCTCCAACAAGTTCGAGCTTGACGCTCCTTGTGAAGGCGACCCAGTCTGCTCTTTTTATGTTAAATTTAGGCGCTGAAGGCGTTCTTGCTGTGTCGCATGAATATTTAATCAAAATAGGAAGATGATCGCTTCCCAACGAGTCGTCAATGGTGTGCCACAGGCACTTGGCTGCTACTGATGATGAGACCAGTGATATGTCTATAAAGCTCAAATTCCCGGTATTATCGTCTACCCGCGTTGGGCTACCATCGTTCAGAAGGACTAAATCAGAGTCGTTAATCAGCTTAACTACTTGCTCACCTCTACCATCCGCCCGCAGGGAACCCCATAATGTATGATGAGCATTAAAATCACCTAGAATTACTTTATTTTGTGGCAGACTATCCTGAAGAGCAAAGAGCTCATCATAAATTACCACTTTATCAGGGGGACAATAAACCGAACATGTAGCCAGATACGTGTTATTGATTTTTACTTTGCATGCGACAACCTCCAAAGTAGAATCAATAGTCACTTCTGTAAAAGGGAGGCTTTGGTGGATGTACATGGCGACTCCGCCTCCACCCCTACCCTCACGATCCTTCCGACACAAATGGTAGTTTCTGAGTGATACGACCTCGTCGCAGACGAGGTTGTTTAAGTGTGTTTCTTGTAAGACTATAATATCGGGAGCATAGGACGAGGCTAATAATCTGAGGTCGTTTACTTTAGATCTAATACTTCGACAGTTCCATTGTATAATGGTTAACGCGATGATTACGTTTTATGGGGTTTGGAAGTGCCTTGTCCGCCAGTTTTAATTTTCTTTTTCTGGGAGGGAGGTTCGTCCTCCTCTCCCTCGCTACCCAGGGGCCTCCCATGGGTATTTTTGGAGACAGTAGCCTCCATGTCCTGCGTCTCGCTGCCAGGGAGACGCCCGGTGGAGGATGATCTGCTTCGAGAAGCAGACCAAACACCAGACGAAGTCCTAGCAGGAGCCGCCTGGACGAGAAGGTGCGATCCAGACTGTGTTTTGGTATCATCCTCCTTATGATGCTGCTGCTTTTGCTGGGTTGATTCAGCAATTTGTTGAATTGTATCTTTCAATTCTTTGATTTGACTCATTAATTCCTTGACCGTTTCCTTTAATTCAGCAATTTCTTTATCCTTAGCTGCAAGTTCCTGACTGATGCCGTTTGCACTGGAAGAGTTGTTAGTTGCTGCTGAAGCGTAGGAAGTATTGGGTTTGCTGGTCAAACCTTCAACTTTCCTCTTGGCTTCACGGTAACTAACATCATGTCCTCTCATGTATGCTAATATTTCAGTCTCCTTCTTCAAGCTGCTGCACTCGGCAGAGCCAGATTGATGGGGACCTCCACAGTTAGCACACTTGAGCGAAGTCTCAGTACATACAGCAGTGTCATGATCTCCAGCACATTTACCACAAGTAAATTTATTGGTATCCTTATCATTGCATCGTAATGAGGTGTGTCCAAATTTTTGGCATCTATTACAGCGCATAGGTTTTTGAATGTAAGGTCGCACTTGGACACGTTCATATCCAACCGTGACATACTCAGGAATTTTACTTGAAGCAAAGGTCAAAAAGCACAATCCGGTTTTTGTTCGCACATTCCCGTCTTTCTTGGTCATGCAGTTCACGTCCACTACGCTTTGGTCCTTCATATTTTCCAGAATTTCACTCTCCTCCATTGTCCTCAAGTCCCTGCTAAAGATTACTCCCTTGCAGGTATTGGGGCCAATGGGGATAGTTACGTTGACCTTCAAATCAAGAATTTGCGTCAGTTTAAGCAAGTCCTTAATCTGGGAGTTGAATTGCACTTTTACAAGGAGGCTACCATCTCGCAATTTCTTGACAAAATCAAAATCGCCGTCCACTTGACCATCAAGGACCTTCTTGATGATGAAGGGGCTCACATTCAAAAGCGATTGATTTTCATTCACGCATTTGACAGTCAGATACCTTGCATTCTGTGGAGGGATTGAAAAAAATCGTCGTTCTCGTTTGTCAGCAGTAGGGGTTCCGTTGTTCAAGGTCGCATTAGTCTTAGAGGAGTCATGGGTCGTCCCCCCTCCTTGAGGAGGAGGAGGGTTAGCCGAGGAATCGCACATGCTGGGTATCGGACCGAGTCCGACCCCTGGGCCCGTGCCCGTTGTCCTGAAGGGACCAGTTAACCCTTAACTATCGTTGAACAACCTAACAGCAATAGCTAAGAGAAGAGTGTGGCAGTTTCCGTCCTCTACCCCCCCAGTGGAAGCCTGGTTGCGTTCTCCAGTACCACAGAGGGATCGAGTTATGTGGAAGACACCTCCTTACCGCCGAACTTGCCTAGTGCGAAGGGCGGTAATTCGATGCCCACCCCCCAAGCGAATACGGGAGCCCACAAGGGTACTCCGGTAGGCTCAGGGAAGTCACATGAAGAGAGGAAGAGAATTTAGAATAAAGAAAAAGTGCGCCCAAAGGACGCCCCAGACTACTGGGCCTCCCTACCCAGGGGTCAAAGCCCGTAAGGGCTGCCCTGGTGTAGAAGAGAGCTGCGGGTCTGAGGTGGGGTGCTGACTACGCCTACTGTAGTCTCGTGTGACCTGCAAAATCAATGCACTGAAGGTGCAGGCAAAGCACAAAATGCTGAAAAAATCAGATTTACTCTACGTATATTACGTTAAATAACTCAGAAGCAATAGCGCCGAGCGAGACGAGAGGCCCCGGACACCAGGGTAGCTCCTGTGGCACAAGGCTTGGGTCTATTGCTGCTGCGTCTGAAAAGAGAGAGGTCCGAGCTGGTCAAAGTCTCGTACACGAGTGACCATCGATTTTTTTTTTTTTTTTTTTTTTGTTGGATTTCTTGGCTATCAACCAACGGCACATGGCCAAGGTTATTAAGCCAATGGATCCTATTCATTCTATCAATCTATATAAGGTCATAAAGTTTTGTCTCTCTTAGAAAAGCAATTACTTTACTTATTATTTTTTCATTGTCAGACAATAGATTTGATATTGTAAAATCTTTATTTATGAGTTGGAAATAATTTTTTAGTTTTTGTCTTGGCATGTTGTATTGGTTGCAGACTGTCAGGATATGGTTTATGGTTAGGATTGTGTTGCAGAGGGGGCATTGTGGAGGGTATTTCTTTTCTATGTAGGGAGTGAGGTGGGTAATTCTTGAGGCGTTGACCCTAAGTCGGGCCAACACCACCTCCTCCCTTCTGTCTTTCCTGTGGGATGTGTCCCACAGGTCTATGGTTGGTTTTATTTTGTTGGTGAGTTGGAGGTTGGTCCACTCACTTTGCCACAGGAGATGTATTTTTGCTTTTATAAGAGACACAAAACACCTGAGATCTGTACGAATTATGGTAGTGTCCAAATCGTCAGTTGACCCGGCTAATTTGTCAGCCTGTTCATTGCCATGGATGCCAGAGTGGCCTGGTACCCATATTAGCTTGATTGATTTATTGGCACCGTGTAACTTACGAATGATATTACCCAGCAATTCATTTTTAGTGGTTTCTAAGGATTTAATAGCTTTAAGTGAACTTAATGAATCGGAAAAAATAACTATTCTATCGTGGGTCGTCGATAGAGCAAAATCAATAGCTTTGTCAATGGCAAAAAGTTCAGCAAGAAAGATCGATGTATGATTCGGCAGTCTAAACTTTAGTTCACATTCAGTCGACCATACACCCGCACCTACACACTCATCTGTCTTGGAGCCGTCGGTATATATATGAAAAAAGGATAAATGCTTAATAAGGATCTCTCTAAACCGCTGGCGTACCTCACCCTCCGGCGCCATGGCCTTAGCTGATGGAAGCCAAGCTTCCATGATGGAAAAATTGGGTGTTTCCCATGGCGCTATGTTTGACTGAACCAGGGTATCAATAGTAGAGAGATCTATACCGACTTTCTCGACGAGGTCGTGGAGTCTCGTGGCAAAGGGCCTAATGCCTCCATTGCCATTGGGATGGCTCGGGTATCGAGCCACCTTAGCGGCATAGGTCAGGGCTAATTGGCCGCGTCTGAGTCGGAGGGGAGGTACTCCTGACTCCACCTCAAGACGCTCGATCCGAGTGCACTTCAGGGCTCCAAGACACACACGTAAACAGGCATTCTGCACAGCATCCAATCCTTTCAAACTTGTTTTCGATGCCGAATCATACACGATTGACCCATAATCTACTTTAGACCTAACCAGGGCTTTATATATCATTAGCAAAGACTTCCTATCAGCTCCCCATTTATTACCAGCAATGCACTTTAATAAATTTAGTGCTTTTTGACATTTATTCTTTAACTGACCAATGTGGTCTTTCCAATTAAGTCTACAATCAAAGAGTAGACCAAGAAATCTAGCAGAATTTTGAATGGGTATTGGGTGGTTATCTAAAGTTAGTCTGATATTTGGTATCTTTCTATGTGAAAAAATTACCCCAATACTCTTTCTAATGGAAAACTTAAAACCCCACTGGAGGCCCCAGTTATGAATCATATCCAATGCGAGTTGGATACGATTTGCCGAGAACTCTGCACTGTTGCTGGA
This sequence comes from Penaeus chinensis, assembly GCF_019202785.1. NCBI lineage: Eukaryota > Metazoa > Arthropoda > Malacostraca > Decapoda > Penaeidae > Penaeus > Penaeus chinensis. The sequence continues at coordinate 34,583,046 of NC_061821.1, read as the reverse complement.
ATGCCACAATGCACAATCATCGGCGTACAGTGAGTATTTAAGATTTCGAGGGGGAGCTGGTAGGATGTCATTAATCATACATAGAAATAATGTTGGCGACAAGACACTTCCTTGTGGGACCCCGTTTGCCTGGACAAAAATGTCCGAAAAAGTGACATTGTCGGCAAAAAGTTTGACAGAGAACGTTCTGTCAGATATGAAATTTTGAATAAAACAAGGCAAGTTTCCACGTAATCCGAAAGCATAAAGTTTTCTGAGTAGGCCATATCGCCATGTCATGTCGTAGGCTTTTTCTATATCTAAAAATACTGAAATCAAAAAATCTTTTTTGGCAATTGCCTCTTGAATATGACTTTCCAGCTTTACTAGTTGATCGAGAGTTTGGCGTCCCTTTCGGAAGCCGCACTGCTCGTCAACTAGTAAATTACTGCTATTTAAAAAATGCAATAGCCTACTGTTAACAATTCTTTCCATGACCTTGCATAAGCAACTTGTCAACGCAATTGGTCGGTAGGAGATGGCAGTTCTGGGATTACCCCCTCCTTTCAATACAGGAATGATGTGGGCAAAGTGCCATGAGTTTGGAAAAGTGTGGCTTTTCCAAATTTCATTGTACACTTCTAGCAACTTAATCATGTCATCATGATTAAGATGCTTCATCATCTCATATCGAATCTCATCGGGGCCCGGGGATGTTCCTCTACAGGCTTCTAGGGCTCGGACAAGCTCATTCATAGTTAGGTCTTTATTATAATCAAAGTCATCTCCTGTGGCAAAGTGAATAGGTTGCAACTCAGCGGCTTCCTTGGTGGGCAGGAAAGCAGGATGGTAGTTTGCCGAGCTGCTTGTATAAGAGAACTGCCTGGCGAGTACATTAGCAATGTCTTTTGGTGAATCGAAATTTGTTCCCTCGTGGATGATGTTTTTAATTTTGCAGGATGTTTTGTTTTTATTAATTTTTTTGACAGTGGACCAAACCTCTGATATTTTTGTATTACTATTTATTGTAGAGACAAAGCTACGCCAGGAGTCTCTTTTAGCTTGTCTAATTACTCTACGAGCCCTAGCTCTTGCTTGTTTGTAATTGCAAAAGTTCTCATTAGTGATGTTATTTTGGAAAAGCCTGTAGGCCTTATTGCGTCGGCACAGCGCCCTGCGGCAATCTGGTGTCCACCATGGAACTCTATGCTTAACGCTATCTGTCGAAGTTTTAGGAATGGATAGCAAGGCTGCTTCTAAAATCGAATTCTGAATATTATTTACTTTATCATCAATGGTTTCTCCAACAAGTTCGAGCTTGACGCTCCTTGTGAAGGCGACCCAGTCTGCTCTTTTTACGTTAAATTTAGGCGCTGAAGGCGTTCTTGCTGTGTCGCATGAATATTTAATCAAAATAGGAAGATGATCGCTTCCCAACGAGTCGTCAATGGTGTGCCACAGGCACTTGGCTGCTACTGATGATGAGACCAGTGATAAGTCTATAAAGCTCAAATTCCCGGTATTATCGTCTACCCGTGTTGGGCTACCATCGTTCAGAAGGACTAAATCAGAGTCGTTAATCAGCTTAACTACTTGCTCACCTCTACCATCCGCCCGCAGGGAACCCCATAATGTATGATGAGCATTAAAATCACCTAGAATTACTTTATTTTGTGGCAGACTATCCTGAAGAGCAAAGAGCTCATCATAAATTACCACTTTATCAGGGGGACAATAAACCGAACATGTAGCCAGATACGTGTTATTGATTTTTACTTTGCATGCGACAACCTCCAAAGTAGAATCAATAATCACTTCTGTAAAAGGGAGGCTTTGGTGGATGTACATGGCGACTCCGCCTCCACCCCTACCCTCACGATCCTTCCGACACAAATGGTAGTTTCTGAGTGATACGACCTCGTCGCAGACGAGGTTGTTTAAGTGTGTTTCTTGTAAGACTATAATATCGGGAGCATAGGACGAGGCTAATAATCTGAGGTCGTTTACTTTAGATCTAATACTTCGACAGTTCCATTGTATAATGGTTAACGCGATGATTACGTTTTATGGGGTTTGGAAGTGCCTTGTCCGCCAGTTTTAATTTTCTTTTTCTGGGAGGGAGGTTCGTCCTCCTCTCCCTCGCTACCCAGGGGCCTCCCATGGGTATTTTTGGAGACAGTAGCCTCCATGTCCTGCGTCTCGCTGCCAGGGAGACGCCCGGTGGAGGATGATCTGCTTCGAGAAGCAGACCAAACACCAGACGAAGTCCTAGCAGGAGCCGCCTGGACGAGAAGGTGCGATCCAGACTGTGTTTTGGTATCATCCTCCTTATGATGCTGCTGCTTTTGCTGGGTTGATTCAGCAATTTGTTGAATTGTATCTTTCAATTCTTTGATTTGACTCATTAATTCCTTGACCGTTTCCTTTAATTCAGCAATTTCTTTATCCTTAGCTGCAAGTTCCTGACTGATGCCGTTTGCACTGGAAGAGTTGTTAGTTGCTGCTGAAGCGTAGGAAGTATTGGGTTTGCTGGTCAAACCTTCAACTTTCCTCTTGGCTTCACGGTAACTAACATCATGTCCTCTCATGTATGCTAATATTTCAGTCTCCTTCTTCAAGCTGCTGCACTCGGCAGAGCCAGATTGATGGGGACCTCCACAGTTAGCACACTTGAGCGAAGTCTCAGTACATACAGCAGTGTCATGATCTCCAGCACATTTACCACAAGTAAATTTATTGGTATCCTTATCATTGCATCGTAATGAGGTGTGTCCAAATTTTTGGCATCTATTACAGCGCATAGGTTTTTGAATGTAAGGTCGCACTTGGACACGTTCATATCCAACCGTGACATACTCAGGAATTTTACTTGAAGCAAAGGTCAAAAAGCACAATCCGGTTTTTGTTCGCACATTCCCGTCTTTCTTGGTCATGCAGTTCACGTCCACTACGCTTTGGTCCTTCATATTTTCCAGAATTTCACTTTCCTCCATTGTCCTCAAATCCCTGCTAAAGATTACTCCCTTGCAGGTATTGGGGCCAATGGGGATAGTTACGTTGACCTTCAAATCATGAATTTGCGTCAGTTTAAGCAAGTCCTTAATCTGGGAGTTGAATTGCACTTTTACAAGGAGGCTACCATCTCGCAATTTCTTGACAAAATCAAAATCGCCGTCCACTTGACCATCAAGGACCTTCTTGATGATGAAGGGGCTCACATTCAAAAGCGATTGATTTTCATTCACGCATTTGACAGTCAGATACCTTGCATTCTGTGGAGGGATTGAAAAAAATCGTCGTTCTCGTTTGTCAGCAGTAGGGGTTCCGTTGTTCAAGGTCGCATTAGTCTTAGAGGAGTCATGGGTCGTCCCCCCTCCTTGAGGAGGAGGAGGGTTAGCCGAGGAATCGCACATGCTGGGTATCGGACCGAGTCCGACCCCTGGGCCCGTGCCCGTTGTCCTGAAGGGACCAGTTAACCCTTAACTATCGTTGAACAACCTAACAGCAATAGCTAAGAGAAGAGTGTGGCAGTTTCCGTCCTCTACCCCCCCAGTGGAAGCCTGGTTGCGTTCTCCAGTACCACAGAGGGATCGAGTTATGTGGAAGACACCTCCTTACCGCCGAACTTGCCTAGTGCGAAGGGCGGTAATTCGATGCCCACCCCCCAAGCGAATACGGGAGCCCACAAGGGTACTCCGGTAGGCTCAGGGAAGTCACATGAAGAGAGGAAGAGAATTCAGAATAAAGAAAAAGTGCGCCCAAAGGACGCCCCAGACTACTGGGCCTCCCTACCCAGGGGTCAAAGCCCGTAAGGGCTGCCCTGGTGTAGAAGAGAGCTGCGGGTCTGAGGTGGGGTGCTGACTACGCCTACTGTAGTCTCGTGTGACCTGCAAAATCAATGCACTGAAGGTGCAGGCAAAGCACAAAATGCTGAAAAAATCAGATTTACTCTACGTAAATTACGTTAAATAACTCAGAAGCAATAGCGCCGAGCGAGACGAGAGGCCCCGGACACCAGGGTAGCTCCTGTGGCACAAGGCTTGGGTCTATTGCTGCTGCGTCTGAAAAGAGAGGTCCGAGCTGGTTAGAGTCTCGTTCACGAGTGGGACCATCGATTTTTTTTTTTTTTTTTTTTTTTTTTTTTTTTTTTTTTTTGTTGGATTTCTTGGCTATCAACCAGCGGCACATGGCCAAGGTTATTAAGCCAATGGATCCTATTTATTCTATCAATCTATATAAGGTCATAAAGTTTTGTCTCCCTTAGAAAAGCAATTACTTTAGTTATTATTTTTTCATTATCAGATAATAGATTTGATAGTGTAAATTCTTTATGTTTTATTCGTAGATAATTTTGGAGTGGTTTTCTTTGATGTGAGTATTTACGGCAAACTGTTATAAGATGGTTGATGGTAAGGCTGGTGTTGCAGTCAGGGCATTGTGGAGGGAATGTTCTTTCTATATAGGGAGTGAGGTGGGTTATTCTTGTAGCATTGACCCTTAGGCGGGCCAACACCACCTCCTCCCTTCTTTCTTTCCTGTGGGCTGTCTCCCACAGTTCAATTTCCGGCTTGATCTTGTGTGTGAGTTGGAGGTTGGTCCACTCACTTTGCCACAGGAGATGTATTTTTGCTTTTATAAGAGACACAAAACACCTGAGATCTGTACGAATTATGGTAATGTCCAAATCGTCAGTTGACCCGGCTAGTTTGTCAGCCTGTTCATTGCCATGGATACCAGAGTGGCCTGGTACCCATATTAGCTTGATTGATTTATTGGCACCGTGTAACTTACGAATGATATTACCCAGCAATTCATTTTTGGTGGTTTCTAAGGATTTAATAGCTTTAAGTGAACTTAATGAATCGGAAAAAATGACTATTCTATCGTGGGTCGTCGATAGAGCAAAGTCAATAGCTTTGTCAATGGCAAAAAGTTCAGCAAGAAAGATCGATGTATGATTCGGCAGTCTAAACTTTAGTTCACATTCAGTCGACCATACACCCGCACCCACACCCTCATTTGTCTTGGAGCCGTCGGTATATATATGAAAAAAGGATAGATGTTTAATAAGGATCTCTCTAAACCGCTGGCGTACCTCACCCTCCGGCGCCATGGCCTTAGCTGATGGAAGCCAAGCTTCCATGATGGAAAAATTGGGTGTTTCCCATGGCGCTATGTTTGACTGAACCAGGGTATCAATAGTAGAGAGATCTATACCGACTTTCTCGATGAGGTCGTGGAGTCTTGTGGCAAAGGGCCTAATGCCTCCATTGCCATTGGGATGGCTCGGGTATCGAGCCACCTTAGCGGCATAGGTCAGGGCTAATTGGCCGCGTCTGAGTCGGAGGGGAGGTACTCCTGACTCCACCTCAAGACGCTCGATCCGAGTGCACTTCAGGGCTCCAAGACACACACGTAAACAGGCATTCTGCACAGCATCCAAACCTTTCAAACTTGTTTTCGATGCCGAGCCATACACGATTGACCCATAATCTACTTTAGACCTAACCAGGGCTTTATATATCATTAGCAAAGACTTCCTATCAGCTCCCCATTTATTACCAGCAATGCACTTTAATAAATTTAGTGCTTTTTGACATTTATTCTTTAACTGACCAATGTGGTCTTTCCAATTAAGTCTACAATCAAAGAGTAGACCAAGAAATCTAGCAGAATTTTGAATGGGTATTGGGTGGTTATCTAAAGTTAATCTGATATTTGGTATCTTTCTATGTGAAAAAATTACCCCAATACTCTTTCTAGTGGAAAACTTAAAACCCCACTGGAGGCCCCAGTTATGAATCATATCCAATGCGAGTTGAATACGATTTGCCGAGAACTCTGCATTGTTGCTGGAATGCCACAATGCACAATCATCGGCGTACAGTGAGTATTTAAGATTTCGAGGGGGAGCTGGTAGGATGTCATTAATCATACATAGAAATAATGTTGGCGACAAGACACTTCCTTGTGGGACCCCGTTTGCCTGGACAAAAATGTCCGAAAAAGTGACATTGTCGGCAAAAAGTTTGACAGAAAACGTTCTGTCAGAAATGAAATTTTGAATAAAACAAGGCAAGTTTCCACGTAATCCGAAAGCATAAAGTTTTCTGAGTAGGCCATATCGCCATGTCATGTCGTAGGCTTTTTCTATATCTAAAAATACTGAAATCAAAAAATCTTTTTTGGCAATTGCCTCTTGAATATGACTGTCCAGCTTTACTAGTTGATCGAGAGTTTGGCGTCCCTTTCGGAAGCCGCACTGCTCGTCAACTAGCAAATTACTGCTATTTAAAAAATGCAATAGCCTACTGTTAACAATTCTTTCCATGACCTTACATAAGCAACTTGTCAACGCAATTGGTCGGTAGGAGATGGCAGTTCTGGGATTACCCCCTCCTTTCAATACAGGAATGATGTGGGCGAAGTGCCATGAGTTTGGAAAAGTGTGGCTTTTCCAAATTTCATTGTACACTTCTAGCAACTTAATCATGTCATCATGATTAAGATGCTTCATCATCTCATATCGAATCTCATCGGGGCCCGGGGATGTTCCTCTACAGGCTTCTAGGGCTCGGACAAGCTCATTCATAGTTAGGTCTTTATTATAATCAAAGTCATCTCCTGTGGCAAAGTGAATAGGTTGCAGCTCAGCGGCTTCCTTGGTGGGCAGGAAAGCAGGATGGTAATTTGCCGAACTGCTTGTGTAAGAGAACTGCCTGGCGAGTACATTAGCAATGTCTTTTGGTGAATCGAAATTTGTTCCCTCGTGAATGATGTTTTTAATTTTGCAGGATGTTTTGTTTTTATTAATTTTTTTGACAGTGGACCAAACCTCTGATATTTTTGTATTACTATTTATTGTAGAGACAAAGCTACGCCAGGAGTCTCTTTTTGCTTGTCTAATTACTCTACGAGCCCTAGCTCTTGCTTGTTTGTAGTTGCAAAAGTTCTCATTATTGATGTTATTTTTGAAAAGCCTGTAGGCCTTATTGCGTCGGCACAGTGCCCTGCGGCAATCTGGTGTCCACCATGGAACTCTATGCTTAACGCTATCTGTCGAAGTTTTAGGAATGGATAGCAAAGCTGCTTCTAAAATCGAATTCTGAATATTGTTTACTTTATCATCAATGGTTTCTCCAACAAGTTCGAGCTTGACGCTCCTTGTGAAGGCGACCCAGTCTGCTTTTTTTACGTTAAATTTAGGCGCTGAAGGCGTTCTCACTGTGTCGCATGAATATTTAATCAAAATAGGAAGATGATCGCTTCCCAACGAGTCGTCAATGGTGTGCCACAGGCACTTGGCTGCTACTGATGATGAGACCAGTGATATGTCTATAAAGCTCAAATTCCCGGTATTATCGTCTACCCGTGTTGGGCTACCATCGTTCAGAAGGACTAAATCAGAGTCGTTAATCAGCTTAACTACTTGCTCACCTCTACCATCCGCCCGCAGGGAACCCCATAATGTATGATGAGCATTAAAATCACCTAAAATTACTTTATTTTGTGGCAGACTATCCTGAAGAGCAAAGAGCTCATCATAAATTACCACTTTATCAGGGGGACAATAAACCGAACATGTAGCCAGATACGTGTTATTGATTTTTACTTTGCATGCGACAACCTCCAAAGTAGAATCAATAATCACTTCTGTAAAAGGGAGGCTTTGGTGGATGTACATGGCGACTCCGCCTCCACCCCTACCCTCACGATCCTTCCGACACAAATGGTAGTTTCTGAGTGATACGACCTCGTCGCAGACGAGGTTGTTTAAGTGTGTTTCTTGTAAGACTATAATATCGGGAGCATAGGACGAGGCTAATAATCTGAGGTCGTTTACTTTAGATCTAATACTTCGACAGTTCCATTGTATAATGGTTAACGCGATGATTACGTTTTATGGGGTTTGGAAGTGCCTTGTCCGCCAGTTTTAATTTTCTTTTTCTGGGAGGGAGGTTCGTCCTCCTCTCCCTCGCTACCCAGGGGCCTTCCATGGGTATTTTTGGAGACAGTAGCCTCCATGTCCTGCGTCTCGCTGCCAGGGAGACGCCCGGTGGAGGATGATCTGCTTCGAGAAGCAGACCAAACACCAGACGAAGTCCTAGCAGGAGCCGCCTGGACGAGAAGGTGCGATCCAGACTGTGTTTTGGTATCATCCTCCTTATGATGCTGCTGCTTTTGCTGGGTTGATTCAGCAATTTGTTGAATTGTATCTTTCAATTCTTTGATTTGACTCATTAATTCCTTGACCGTTTCCTTTAATTCAGCAATTTCTTTATCCTTAGCTGCAAGTTCCTGACTGATGCCGTTTGCACTGGAAGTGTTGTTAGTTGCTGCTGAGGCGTAGGAAGTATTGGGTTTGCTGGTCAAACCTTCAACTTTCCTCTTGGCTTCACGGTAACTAACATCATGTCCTCTCATGTATGCTAATATTTCAGTCTCCTTCTTCAAGCTGCTGCACTCGGCAGAGCCAGATTGATGGGGACCTCCACAGTTAGCACACTTGAGCGAAGTCTCAGTACATACAGCAGTGTCATGATCTCCAGCACATTTACCACAAGTAAATTTATTGGTATCTTTGTCATTGCATCGTAATGAGGTGTGTCCAAATTTTTGGCATCTATTACAGCGCATAGGTTTTTGAATGTAAGGTCGCACTTGGACACGTTCATATCCAACCGTGACATACTCAGGAATTTTACTTGAAGCAAAGGTCAAAAAGCACAATCCGGTTTTTGTTCGCACATTCCCGTCTTTCTTGGTCATGCAGTTCACGTCCACTACGCTTTGGTCCTTCATATTTTCCAGAATTTCACTCTCCTCCATTGTTCTCAAATCCCTGCTAAAGATTACTCCCTTGCAGGTATTGGGGCCAATGGGGATAGTTACGTTGACCTTCAAATCATGAATTTGCGTCAGTTTAAGCAAGTCCTTAATCTGGGAGTTGAATTGCACTTTTACAAGGAGGCTACCATCTCGCAATTTCTTGACAAAATCAAAATCGCCGTCCACTTGACCATCAAGGACCTTCTTGATGATGAAGGG
>NC_061821.1:34551519-34554019 GCF_019202785.1 Penaeus chinensis | reverse complement strand
GAAGACTGCTTGCTCAGGATAACCCTTGCTGCAGGCATAGAGAGAGGCCGTAGTCGAGCCTTTTTCTTTGTTGGTTTAACCTTACGGTGACGGACGGAGGATTCGAGGCTTTTGTAAGATAAGTTTTGTGTGCACCAGCAGTATATGCCGGCTTTGCTATATCTTTGTCATTTATGTACATATATCCAAGCTCTTTTATTAAATATTAGTTTTATATGTTTCTCTGTTTCATTTTCATAGTATGTTCTTTAAGCAAGGAGTTGTGCCCAGGCTCCTTTTGATTTTCCACACGGGGAGTGTTAAGGTTAAACCTTCGCGGTATTTGTAAAACCCCGTTGTATAATATACTTAACATAACATTAGGGAACCAGAAGGGTTCGATATATGATGAATGTAACAGGATATGTGTAAATTTCACAAACAATATTTATCCCAAACCCACCGTGCCCTCGGAGAGTGCTTACCGCTCGGCCCGCTCCGTCGGCATAGCGTAGATTTCAAGTAACCAGTAAATAGCTTGAGTGTCGAAGTCTGACACTAAGATCTAGCCTTTCTGGTCACTACAATATCGCATGTCTGTTGGCAAATTTTTCATTGTTTTGGATTTTGTTTCATAATTTAAGTGTACTGTTTTACTGAGTTTTACTTACCGAGTTTTACTTTTACTGAGTTCTATTTACGGTGGTTTTAACGTGATGTTAATCTGTTTCTGCTGAATTTTGATAGTATCCTTTCTCTAGTTGTTTTCTTCTTAATCTGTTTACTGTTATTTAGTGCCGTTTTACATGCCAGGACATGGGTGTTTAAAGTTTACATAAGGTTTACTAGCCAGAGATGTCCGATTCTTAATACCTAAGTCCCTTTTTACTGTTCATCCGTTCCTTCAGGACGAGATTTCGTGTTTAGTGATTATTATATTTTACTTACTATTTGTTTTTGTCTTTAATCTATTCAAAAATGGGAGTCAAGAACACCTTATCCAGACCCTATTTTAAGGGGGCATGGAACAATGTCTCCTGAATGGGCACCCTCCCTCATTCTCTCGGCCGCTTGTGTGGATTTCGGGCTTCAAGTGTACTAATTCTTCTTTTTATAGCAAAGTATCCGCCTTTTACTAAACTTGCGTTAATGTTTTCCACAATTTATGGTGAACCTTTATTGACTGCTTCATTGTTTATCCCGATATGTTACTAATAGTTGTAAACTGATGTTTTACTGCTCATTTACTAACTCTTTATAAACATTCCAGCTCAACGGGCTAAAGTAATCATGTGTGGAATTTGAAAAATCTTGAACTGAAAATTCAAATTTACCCGTTGGTTGACCCGCCAATCGACTACTTGATCTCGCTCACAAGCTCCTGTCCGGAGAAACCAAAGCGAGGAGTTGAAAGAGGCGAAGGCGAAAGCTCATGTAACTTACTTTAGCTATTGCAAACTCGTAATCAGAGATCGCAGAACATCGAGGGTAGAGGCTCGTATGAACTGTATCCCTGAACACAAATCTACATGTATTGATATCTCTAACACTGTAGCTGCTCCCGCAGCCGCCCCTGCCCTTAGCGCCGATCCTTCTGCTGCCATGCCTCAGGTTATTACTTCTGAGGCAGATCATGTTGCCACTGCTCATGCTTCTGCTGGAGCAAACCCTACAGCGCCTTCCGAGCCGAATCCGAAAGGTGAACGCAGACTCCAGAACTCGATATGAAAGGACTGTAACTTCTGCCAAGCCTAAATAGGAAGGCAAGTGAATTACCTGTCTGATCATTTCATTAAAATGTCATGCAACGCTATACTTCTATTTCATAATGTAGATAATATTGAATTTCATTCCATTTTATATACAAGCAACGAAACATTGCCAATTCATGTAGAAATCCTGTTCAGGGCATAATTAGTGTGTAGAGGATGCAACAGATCCTGATAACTTCTTCGCCTTCCCCTCCACTGACGTCTACACCCGCAGTCTGGTGGAGTCAACCTTAATCAAGCTGCTGCCTAATTTCAACTTGAACAGCGGCTTTTCTCCTGCCGACAGTCTGCTCGCTTCCTACATCCCCCGCCTTCTCCCTCATGCCAACCACCCTTCGCACAGACCGCCTACTTAGTGTTCACCGTGTGAAGATGAAATCCAAGAGGATTTTGAAACTGTTGTCTCAGTTTTAGTTAATCTTGTTTGTGCATTGTGGTTTTTTCTACCATAGTATCAGATACTGTCTTACCATTCATTACAATAGAAATTGTATCAATGCATCACGCCGGAAAGGAGGTTTAGCTGTCTCTGTTAAAGACTTGCATAAGGCAGTCATTAGATCTGACTTGACAGTAAGGGAAGAATACATGGAAGCTCTTATTTGTTGAGATTCAAGAGTCGGAAAAAAACAGTATTCTAGGAATAATATACATACACCCCAAAACAGATGTTATATCTCTTGACAACCCATCAACCTCTTAGATATAGCAAGCTTATATTACTGGAGACTTTAATAATCTAATCAATC
>NC_061821.1:34529019-34531519 GCF_019202785.1 Penaeus chinensis | reverse complement strand
AAATCATCTCCATGGCCCCGTTTAGTGTCTGTCATATTTTCAGATTCAATTATTACTAGTTATGAAAATGTGTCAATAGCTATAGGACCAGAACACTATATACATATATGAAAGATAATCATCTGCGGTTAATGTGGGTGAGACAAAATCTAATTCAATTCGAGTCATAATTTTCAAATTGCTCCATGGCCCAAAGAAAGTACCCATGACCCCACAAGGGGCCATGACCCCCAGGTTGGGAACCCCTACTCTAGACGGCCTTATACATTCGGTACTACCATCTGTTGAGCCGATACAGTACTAAAGTAGATAGTAAGGCTGTTAGAATTGTTCGATTTCATTTCATAAGAATATATTCGTTATGTATCTTACCTATATTTCTTTATTTGTTTTATTATATTTTATTTTATCTATTCATTTATTTATGGTATCATTATCATGACTTATTATTATCATTATTATTTTTGTTTTTTCTTTCTTTCATTTCGGTTAGCTCAGTTGTATCTCAACCTCTGGTAGAATTACACACTTCAAACTCTACGGGGGACTTGACTGAGTTGATTAATTCTCAACGCCCTGAAAGCTGTAGTATAAAGCACTATGACCGGTTTAGGCAAGATTCATTCATCTATGGTTTATATAAAACAAGAACAAGACAGGGTGATATTGTGACTGCAAGAATCAGACTTGGATATAGATTGTATTGGCAGGTCAGTACAGTTTGTAATGTCGAAGAAACTAAGTGCAAACTGTGTAATGAAGAATATAAGCGAACACTTGTACATTATATCTCAGAGTGCCATGTGTTACAGCCTTTCAGACCACCTAGCATGAGGTACCGAGAATTATGTAACGACTTCATATCATCTGATGTCTTAAAAGATATACTTATGTTGTATCCTAAATTTGGAATGTAGTATCACATAAGCGCATATCAAATGTATTAATGCTTTTCCACGCCCAAGCTATATGCCTGCGTGGCAGGATGAGTAGATAAAGGACTGTGCAATTGTTCCTTTCCTTAAACTGATAAAGTACTCATAACATTGTTATAGGCTAAAACTCAAATGTAATATCACTATGTAATGTTATGACCATGCATTAAATGTATCACAGCTTGCCCACGCCTGTGCAGTTAGCCAGGGTGGTAAATAAAGGACTAAACAAAAAAACTCTTCTCTCGTTTGTGGTAGCACTATGGTCCGAGTAATTCAAGGCAATTGGCCGAAAAGAGAACCTAATCACTGAGGCAACCATCAACAGAAAAAACAAACGCCAATGTGTGAATGTGCATGAGTACGTGTGCGTGCGTGCGTGTGCGTTCGTGTGCGCTCGTGTGTTGGTGTATGTGTGTGCGTATACATGTATATGTGCGCGTGTGGGTGTGTGCGCACGCGTATACGTATATAGATATGTGCATGCGGTTGTGCGTCTGCGCGGGTATATGTACATGTGTGTGTGCGTGTATGTGTATGTGTGCGTGTACGTACAAGTGTGCGTGTATGTGTAAGTGTAAGTGTATGTGTATGTGTGCGTGTATGTGTAAGTGAAGTGTATGTGTATGTGTAAGTGTGCGTGTATGTGTAAGTGTGCGTGTAAGTGTGCGTGTATGTGTAAGTGTGCGTGTATGTGTAAGTGTGCGTGTATGTGTTAGTGTGTATGTACGTGTATGTGTGAACGAGGGTAACTATGTAAGGGCTTGTGTGCGTAAAAGAAATCTGATCCAGGGGTGGAGGTCCTCCTTGACCTATGGCTAAATGGCTCTTGATTGTTGCTTGACGAAGATGGTTCCTCCGTGTCATCCGTGTTAGTTTCATCTTGTGTCGGATTCTGACTCTATGCAGTCTGAAAAGAGTTCTCGTGGCTGCAAATCACCCGTTGTTTCCTCCTCAGACAAGTCACTGAGGTCCTCAACAGAGAACACTCAGTAAGCGAAATACCATTGTAATACTAATAGAAATAATGTTTTTGGATAAAAAAAAAAAAATAATTAGTGTGCATTAAAATACAATACTTCAAGAAAATAAATCCAAGTCCAAGCTTACCTTACCCACTCAGGTTATTGCAGGTCCACCAGTTTTTGTATTTAACTGATGAAAAATATTTTGTCATGCACGAAATATATCGCTTATTCGTGCAACATAATATTTCCATGCGCAGTAAAGTAACGGAATAAATTTAGTCTTCATTTAGTGACAGAAATATGAGAGCTGATACAAAGAGTCAGAAAACTGACTCTTTGAGGATCTGATCTGGCTTTGTTTGTAAACATCACCATAGAAAATGTTGCACCGTTTTAAAACGTATTTAGTGTTCTACACAGGGAAATATTATGAGCAAAATTTGTCACCTTTTCATCACCTCAAGGTCGATTGGGACATATATATATATATATATATATATATATATATATATATATATATGTATGTATATGAATGTATGTATGTACACACACACACACACACACACACTCATATACATATGTTTATAGATACATTTA
>NC_061821.1:34481519-34486519 GCF_019202785.1 Penaeus chinensis | reverse complement strand
TTAAATTCATTGAATTCACTGTATTTCTCATTAGCAAAAAATAAATCAGAAAAGGAAATGTCAGCATAATATTTCGGATTACCAACACTATTTTACCTTTATTGGTCGTTTAAGGAATGAAATGCCTCTCAGCAACAATTCTTAAGCAACTAAATCCCTTCTGTAAGTCCATATAGAGCATAGACTTAGCTTAACTGTAGAGGTTGCGAATAATGACTCTTTCTCTGGCTGTTGATTAAAGATTATTGTAAACTTTATAATTTATTATGTACATGACTCACCAGAATTACAAAAGATTTATTTATTTATGCAAATAATATTTGCAATTGTAGTGAAGAAACATAGATTTTTATCTCTGCTCATATCCCTTCATGTTTTTTAACTCTTCTGTTTAGAAAATAATAGTACAGACATACTATTGCTTTTGTAAGTTTCTTATTTTGAATTGGAATTCACAGCATATATATATAAACCCTCTCTTCTGGCGCAACACTAACCATAAGTGTCTGAAACTGGGAATTTAATAGAATATACATTCATGGATATACGATTTTTTACTTAAATAAATTCACGTGAATCTTCATGTGAAATTATATAACTTTAGCTTGGAAATAGGTACAAGACAGTGGTCACAATGATAACCCCCTTCACATGGTAGGAGGAGGGGGGGGGGGACTTGAGGTCTTAATGATCTGGGCCAGAGGGTTACCCATACTGGAGGGGTTACTAGTGAGAGAGAAGTCAAAATGGTTCCTATGACCATCAAGACCTATGAAAGGGGATGGTGCACTTACCCCAAGGTCATTCCATCTTGTGCCTAGGTGAACGTTCCACTTGTGTTTACTGTGAGTGATGTCCCATATTGCTGGGAAACAGTTTTTCCGGAGGTTGAGCAATGCTGAATGCTGTGCCCTGCAGCTAGAAACCTATGAAAGGGGATGGTGCACTTACCCCAAGGTCATTACATCTTGTGCCTAGGTGAACGTTCCACTTGTGTTTACCGTGAGTGATGTCCCATATTGCTGGGAAACAGGTTTTCCGGAGGTTGAGCAATGCTGAATGCTGTGCCCTGCAGCTAGAAACCTATGAAAGGGGATGGTGCACTTACCCCAAGGTCATTCCATCTTGTGCCTAGGTGAACGTTCCCCTTGTGTTTACTGTGAGTGATGTCCCATATTGCTGGGAAACAGGTTTTCCGGAGGTTGAGCAATGCTGAATGCTGTGCCCTGCAGCTAGAAACACACCAGTCCTTTATTCTGGTTAGATTGATGGCCTGGTCAAGTCAATTAGCAGAATATATATGGATAGGGATAAGCAGGCACTGCCCAGTCAGAATCACACGTCAATGCTAGGTGTATATTTCTTCCAGGTTTCAGAGGGCAAGAATGGAAATTGGAATGCTTTCTAGTCTTCCAGACTAGGTAAGGAGTAAAGTCCTCAATCTGTCAAGTAAGTCTTACCTGGTAAATATAATTATTTTGTATAATAAATACTTTTTGGTAGAGACCATTGATGGCATATCCATTATGGATTTTGATATTATTAATATCAATATTTAAGATGTGTCAGTGATCCTTGGATCACCACACTGCGATATGGTAGTCAGAGTTTGGTTACCGGACGAGAGTGACCATTTGGATATGATATGAGATTCCCAGGGCACAAGTCCCATGTTCTCTCAGAACACTGAATCATTGCAAGGGTATTCTAAAGAAAAAATGGTAGAGGAATTTTAAAAGTTTAAGATAGTATTAGTAAAACAGTTTAAGAAAGATGGTGTGGAACAATTAACATCAGTTAGTTTTTTAACTTTTGAAGCATTAGTCTTTCCAGAATTGGTTAACCCATTCGCGACGGGCATGTAACGTATCCGTGCCGTATTTTGCTATTACTAATGTTTATAACATTATAGTAATTATAATGTTTATAATAAAAATAATACCATCGATATTCATATCACTAGTAAAAAATACATTTTCCCGCCAGTATAAGGCAGAGCCATCTATGTGTAGAAACATTTCACCAAACAAAATAAAAAAATGAGCTCAGCATATTCCCCATTTTTAATTCAGTTTCCCCGGCGCCCATTGGTTAAGTTAGCATGGCACCACCTAAAGATAAAGCCATGTATGCCCAACTCTGTGCGTTGTTTCCTCTACCTAGGTTATAGGCATGGAAGCAATTTTTGCTGTCTTAGGGAACATGGACTACCAAGACTGTATGTCAAGTGTGGTACAACAGGTAATCTAGGAGATAATAACTGTCCAGGTCCACTGCTTTTACCACTGCAAATAAGCTAATGAAGCTTCTTCAAGACAGTGTAACAGGTACAAATTAGAAAAAGAGGTATTGGTAATTAGGAATATGAAGAAAGTTTCCCAGGATCAAAATGTCAAGGAATTGCATCATCTGATTGCTTCATGTAACCCAATTTGTGTATGCCTGCATTTTTTTTTTTTTTTTCTGAACAGTGATAGATGTACTGTGAGGATAGGGTTGAGATAACTTAACACTTTTTTATTCATCTACCTTCCTCCACATAATCTCAACACAGATTATATAGATCTATTTGAGCAGGAAACCACCTCTCGGGAGTCACCTTGTGCAGCAATCGAGGAAGGGCCTTCCTCGATGTACGTATATAAGTATGTATGTATGTATGTATGTATATATATATGTATGTATGTATGTATGTATGTATGTATATATATATATATAATATTCACATGTATGTGTATATATACACTCATGCATACACATACATACATACAAGTCATTGTTCTCAAGAGATGTACTTTTCTGTGAACAGTGACACACACACTTCAAAATTCAAACTGGGACATTCTCTAATATTGACCTGTCTGCTGGTTCACTTGGTTCATAGTTGGATTTCACTTAGAGATGAATTGCATTCCAGCCAGTGGGGTGAAGAGATGGCAACATCAACATGCAGACTGGAATATTTTCAGATCAACTGCAGTAATACAAGGATCTGTGAATTATTTCCAGTTTGTTCAACATTGTGTTGATCACTTCACATCACGAAATCCCCTTGCAGCAGAAGCATCCATTTACTAAAGTAGCGACCAGTACCATCGACCTCTGGTACTATGGTGGTCTGATGAATGCCAACAAGCTGTCAGAAAAAGAAATGCCACACTATGGCATCTGGAACGACGTCCCACCGATGCGATCTTGATCCATAACAAAAAGACCCAAGCAAAGGCAAGTGTGTGGTAATTGATTGATTGCTTTTGTTAAATTATCTGCTGCATCAACAGCTAAGGTCATTAGCGGCGAACACCTTACTAGATTGAAATATTAGAATACTTAAAATGTAAAAATCTATTAAATGTCAAAAATAACAATAAATATTATATTTAAAACAAACAAAGCATAAACACTATGCTCTAAATGTATAAAATTATTTTTCAGTGTATATGGGGGAAACAAGTCCATACGTCTTAGGTCTGAGAATGCTGCACATCTTTACACTACAAGTGCGACCGTTAATGGCTCCTGGCATTTCTCACAGCATGCTTCACTTTTAGCCATCATCAGCCCATGAGTCAGTCTTGTGTGCCTAATTCTCAGCCTTTTTAATACAACTTCTACTTGTCGGTTGGGATAGATGCTGGTCACCCAATTGTCAAGGTCATCTCTAATTTCTCATAGTTTGTTTCTAGAGGTATGCCTCCATCGTTCCATCCATTCATCGCAAAAACAACTCCTGATGCTGGGTTTCGATTCAGTGTGTGGGAGAGGAAAACGAGCATCATCACAGGGCTGAGCGGCAGATACCTTGGCCTTCCGAGCAGCTCGTTCATTCCCACTGATACCAATATTCGCTGGCATACAACACAGAGTTATATATTTACGTGCTGATATCAGTTCAAGCCAATCTTAAACCTCCCTAACCACTGGATGTGATGAGCTCTTGATTCCTTGCAAGGCACTACGAGAATAACATTATATGACAATAGAATTGTTCGTAAGACTGCCAAATGCAGTCTTCCTTCTGCTTATTGCTGCAAAGCCCACACCATTTTCAGATTTGCAACCATTTGTATATATTGCATCTGATCCTTGGTACTTAGAAGTGTTGAAGAAATATCTCTCTGATTTCTGTTTCGGATCTCTTCCCTTTCCCAATTCTGACTAAATCCAGCTCGACATTAGTCCAAAGGGGGAATTGGGGAGTTCCCACAGCCAGAACCTTTGTGAGATTTAAATTAAGATCTTCCACAAGATTCCTTATTCTCTTACCATAGGGTCGGCTATCCTTAAGGGGGTTGAAAACCAATCCGGATATAGTTGATCCCGGAATCCTTTGAAGTCTCAGTACAGATTTGTAGCCCCAGTACAGATTCTGAGAGCTTCATTATGAACCGAGTCCAGCATCCGGAGAACAGTGGGAGTTGCAGATGGATAAGCTTCACATCCATATTCAAGTTTAGTTTGAATAAGTGCTCGGAAAAGTTGTAGAAGCGTTGTGCGGTCTGAACCCCAAGATAGTTGTGAAAGAAAGCCTTTTCCAGATCAAAGAAGCTGTTAACATATGACTTCGATGTGCGAAGAAATTCTGTATAGCAGTTTCCATCCTTACATATGCATCGGTGGTCGATCTCAATTTTCTAAACTCATATTGATATGGGGTCAGCACGTTTTCCTTTTCTAGCAGCCATGTCAACCTGAAATTTGCCATTTTCTTCATCAACTTGCAGATGCAGCTGGTGAGAGAAATTGGTCTGTTATTCCCTAGTATGGAAGCATCTTTGCCAGGTTTAGGGACAGGAATGATTACAGCCTCTTTCCATGTGGATGGCACTGTGCCCTCCCTATAGATCCTATTGAATAGGTCCAACAGGAACTTTTGGGAACTCTCCGGTAAGTGAGATATCATTTGGCATGGATTATCGTCATTTCCAGAGGCAGTCTTACAGCTCAATAATGATAATACAAATAATGATAATAGTAAGGGTAATCATTATGATAATAAT
>NC_061821.1:34436519-34441519 GCF_019202785.1 Penaeus chinensis | reverse complement strand
TATATATATATATATATATATATATATATATATGTATATGTGTATATACATATATGTAAATATATATATAGAGATATATAGATAGATCGATTTTTCTGTAACTATAATAACTATATATACACACAAACACGCACACACACAGACACACACTCGCACACACATACATACATATATAAATACATATATATGTATGTATGTATATATATATATATATGTATACATATATTTGTGTGTGTGTGCCTGTTCAAGATTTTCTTTCATTTGAAAAGTCGTCTCTAATATTATTTCTTTCATTTCTCCAACATCATGCTCCAGTTGATGAAACTTCTATTGATTTATGCAGCCGGGAAATTTTTGGGTAAAAACAGCCGGAGGTCTGGCTATTAGTTCCTTCTACTCCATAATGAAGCGGGAAATATGTGCGTCAGTGTGGAATTCGGAGAGAAGTGACTGACCAAATAAGGGCGACCACCGACCTGGCTTTCGTCGGCTCGAGCAGAAGAATCGGGTCGAAAGAGTAAACCAAAGAGAAGGCTTATGTTCACGAGCACTTGGCACACTAGGCAATCAAAAGCTGTTTTAACCCAATCGCTCCATTTGGCAAGAATACATCTTTTTCTTTCTTTCTTGGATTTCTTGGCTATCAACCAGCGGCTTGTGGCCAAGGTTATTAAGCAAATGGATCCTATTTATTCTATCAATCTATATAAGGTCATAAAGTTTTGTCTCCCTTAGAAAAGTGATAACTTTATTTATTATTTTTTCATCATTAGATAATAGATTTGATGTTGTAAAATTTATATTTGTTTGTCATAGATAAATTTTTAGTGGTATTCTGTTATTGCTGAAGTTTGGGCATATTGTTAACGCATTGGGTATGGTAAGGATGGTGGTACAGTGAGGGCATCGTGGAGGAAATCTTTTTTTCTATATAGGGAGTGAGGTGGGTGACTCTTGTAGCGTTGACCCTAAGGCGGGCCAACACCACCTCCTCCCCTCTTTCCTTCGTGTGGGCTGTGTCCCACAGTTCTAAGGTTGGTTTTATTTTGTAGGTGAGTTGGAGGTTGGTCCACTCACTTTGCCACAGGAGATGTATTTTTGCTTTTATAAGAGACACAAAACACCTGAGATCTGTACGAACTATGGTAGTGTCCAGATCGCCAGTTGACCCGGCTAATTTGTCAGCTTGTTCATTACCATGGATACCAGAGTGACCTGGTACCCATATTAGCTTGATTGATTTGTTGGCACCGTGTAACTTACGAATGATATTACCCAGCAGTTCATTTTTAGTGGTTTCTAAGGATTTAAGAGCTTTAAGTGAACTTAATGAATCGGAAAAAATGACTATTCTATCGTGGGTCGTCGATAGTGCAAAATCAATGGCTTTATCAATGGCAAAGAGTTCAGCAAGAAAAATCGATATATGATTCGGCAGTCTAAACTGTAGTTCACATTCAGTCGACCATACACACTCATCTGTCTTGGAGCCGTCGGTATATATATGAAAAAAATTTAGATGTTTTATTAGGATCTCTCTGAACCTCTCGCGTACCTCACCCTCCGGCGCCATGGCCTTGGCTGACGGAAGCCAGGCTTCCATAATAGAAAAATTGGGTGTTTCCCATGGCGCTATATTTGACTTAACCAGGGTATCGATGGTACAGAGATCTATACCGACTTTCTCGACGAGGTCGTGGAGTCTTGTGGCAAAGGGCCTAATGCCTCCATTGCCATTAGGGTGGCTCGGGTCTCAAGCCACCTTTGCGTCATAGGTCAGTGCTAACTGGTCGCGTCTGAGTCGCAGGGGAGATACTCCTGACTCCACCTCAAGACGCTCGATCCGAGTACATTTTAGGGCTCCAAGACACACATAAACAAGCATTCTGCACAGCATCCAAACCTTTCAAACTTGTTTTCGATGTCGAGCCATTCACGATTGACCCATAATCTACAGTAGACCTAATCAGGGCTTTATATACAATTAGCAAAGACTGTCTATCAGCTCCCCATTTATTACCAGAACTGCATTTTAATAAATTTAGTGCTCTTTGCCATTTATTCTTTAACTGACCAATGTCGTCTTTCCAATTGTCTACTCTCAAAAGGTAGCCCAAGAAATCTAGCAGAATTTTGAATAGGTATTGGGTGGTTGTCTTGAGTTAGCCTGATGTCCGGCTTCCTCCTACGTGAAAAAATTACCCCAATACTCTTTCTAGTGGAAAACTTACAACCCCACTGGAGGCCCCAGTTATGAATCATATCCAGTGCCAATTGGATGCGATTGGCTGAGAATTCTGCATTGTTGCTGGAGTGCCATAATGCACAATCATCAGTGTACAGTGAGTATTTAAGATTCCGAGGAGGAGCTGGTAAGATCTCATTTATCATACACAAAAATATTGTTGGTGACAAGACACTTCCTTGTGGGAAGTTTCCACGTAATTCGAAAGCATAAAGTTTTCTGAGTAGGCCATATCGCCATGTCATGTCGTAGGTTTTTTTCTATATCTAAAAATACTGAAATCAAATATTTTTTTGGGGGTAATTGCCTCTTGAATATGACTGTCCAGTTTTACTAGCTGATCGAGAGTTTGGCGTCCCTTTCGGAAGCCGCACTGCTCGTCAACTAGTAAATTACTGGAATTTAAAAAATGCAAAAGCCTACTATTAACAATTCGCTCCATACCTTGCATAAGCAACTTGTCAACGCAATTGGGCGGTAGGAGATGGCAAATTTGGGATTACCCCCTCCTTTCAATATGGCAATGATGTGGGCGAAGTGCCATGAGTTTGGAAAAGTGTGGCTTTTCCCAATTTCATTGTACACTTCTAGCAACTTAATCATGTCATCATGATTAAGATGCTTCATCATCTCATACTGAATCTCATCGGGGCCTGGGGATGTTCCTCTACAGGCTTCTAGGGCTCAGACAAGCTCTTCTATTGTAAGGTCTTTATTGTAATCAAAGTCATCTCCTGTGGCAAAGTGAATAGGTTGCAGCTCAGCCGCTTCCTTGATGGGCAGGAATGCGTGATGGTAGTTTGCTGAGCTGCTTGTATGAGAGAACTGCCTGGCGAGTTGTTACCCTCTTCAATGATGTTATTAATTTTAAAAGATGTTTTTTTCTTATTAATTTTATTGATAGTGGACCAAACCTCTGTTTTTGTATTGCTGTTAATAGTAGAGACAAAGCTCCGCCAGGAGTCTCTTTTTGCTTGTCTAATTACTCTACGAGCCCTAGCTCTTTCTTGTTTGTAGTTGCAAAAGTTCTCTTTTGTGATGTTATTTTGGAAAAGCCTGTAGGCCTTATTGCGTCGGCACAGTGCCCTGTGGCAATTTGGTGTCCACCATGGAACTCTATGCTTAATGATATCTGTCGAAGTTTTAGGAATGGATAGCAAAGCTGCTTCTAAAATCGAATTCTGAATATTGTTTACTTTATCATCAATGGTTTCTCCAACAAGTTCGAGCTTGACGCTCCTTGTGAAGGCGACCCAGTCTGCTCTTTTTACGTTAAATTTAGGTGCTGAAGGCGTTCTCGCTGTGTCGCATGAATATTTAATCAAAATAGGAAGATGATCGCTTCCCAACGAGTCGTCAATGGTGTGCCACAGGCACATGGCTGCTACTGATGAAGAGACCAGTGATATGTCTATAAAGCTCAAATTCCCGGTATTATCGTCCACCCGCATGGAATTACCATCATTCAGAAGGACTAAATCAAACTCGTTAATCAGCTTAACTACTTGCTTACCTCTACCATCCACCCACAGGGAACCCCATAACGTATGATGAGCATTAAAATCACCTAAAATTACTTTATTTTGTGGCAGACGTTCCTGAAGAGCAAAGAGCTCATCATAGATTATCACTTTATCAGGCGGACAATAAACTGTACATATAGCTAGATACGTGCCATTACAAAGTAGAATCAATAGTCACTTCCGTAAAAGGGAGGCTTTGGTGGATGTACATGGCGACTCCGCCTCCACCCCTACCCTCACGATCCTTCCGACAAAAATGGTAGTTCCTGAGCGATACGACAATTCCATTGTATAATGGTTGACGCGAAGATTACGTTTTATGAGGTTTGGAAATGCCTTGTCCACCAGTTATTATTTTCTTTTTAAGGGAGGGAGGCGCCTCCTCTCCCTCGCTTCCCGGGGACCTCTCACGGGATGGTTTGGAGACAGAAGCCTCCATGTCCTGCACCTCCTGGCGAGGGAGACGACTGACAGACTGCGACCTGCTTCTCTCGAGAGAAGCAGGTCGGACTGTGATTCGGTATCATCCTCCTTATAATGTTTATGCTGGGTTGATGCAGCCATTTGATCGACCAGTTTAGTCAACTGATAAACTTTAATATTCAATTCCTTAACCGTTTGTTTCAATTCAGCAATTTCTTTATCTTTAGCTGCAAGCTGCTGACTGACATCACTTGTACTAGGGGTGTTTTTAGTTACTGCTGCAGCATAGGAAGTATTGGATTTGTGTGTCAAACTTTCCACTTTCCTCTTAGCTTCAGTATAACTAACTTCATGTTTTCTCATTTATGCCAATGTCTCAGTCTCCTTCTTCAGGATGCTGCACTCGGCAGATCCTGAATGATGGGGACCTCCACAGTTAGCACATTTGGAAATTTTGCTAGTACATGTGATAGTGTCATGGGCTTCAGCACATTTACGGCAAACAAATTTAGTTGAATCTTTGTCAATACATCTTAATGAGGTGTGTCCGAATTTTTGGCATCTATTACAATGCATTGGCTTTTGGACATAAGGTCTTTCTTGAACACGTTCATAACCGACATTGGCATACTCAGGGATTTTATTCAAAGCAAAAGTCAAAAAACACAGTCCAGTTTTCACTCGCACATTCCCGTCCTTCTTGGTCATACAATGAACGTCCACAACGTCTTGGTCCTTCATGCTCTCAAGAATTTCACTTTCTTCCATCGTCCTCAAATCCCTGTGAGAGATTACTCCCTTACAGGTAT
>NC_061821.1:34416519-34429019 GCF_019202785.1 Penaeus chinensis | reverse complement strand
GCCGCGTCTGAGTCGCAGGGGAGATACTCCTGACTCCACCTCAAGACGCTCGATCCGAGTACATTTTAGGGCTCCAAGACACACGTAAACAAGCATTCTGCACAGCATCCAAACCTTTCAAACTTGTTTTCGATGTCGAGCCATACACGATTGACCCATAATCTACTTTAGACCTAATCAGGGCTTTATATACAATTACCAAAGACTGTCTATCAGCTCCCCATTTATTACCAGAACTGCATTTTAATAAATTTAGTGCTCTTTGCCATTTATTCTATAACTGACCAATGTCGTCTTTCCAATTGTCTACTCTCAAAAGGTAGCCCAAGAAATCTAGCAGAATTTTGAATAGGTATTGGGTGGTTGTCTTGAGTTAGCCTGATGTCCGGCTTCCTCCTACGTGAAAAAAATACACCAATACTCTTTCTAGTGGAAAACTTAAAACCCCACTGGAGGCTTCAGTTATGAATCATATCCAGTGCCAATTGGATGCGATTTGCTGAGAATTCTGCATTGTTGCTGGAGTGCCATAATGCACAATCATCAGTGTACAGTGAGTATTTAAGATTCCGAGGAGGAGCTGGTAAGATCTCATTTATCATACACAAAAATATTGTTGGTGACAAGACACTTCCTTGTGGGAAGTTTCCACGTAATTCGAAAGCATAAAGTTTTCTGAGTAGGTCATATCGCCATGTCATGTCGTAGGTTTTTTTTCTATATCTAAAAATACTGAAATCAAATAATTTTTTTTGGTAATTGCCTCTTGAATATGACTGTCCAGTTTTACTAGCTGATCGAGAGTTTGGCGTCCCTTTCGGAAGCCGCACTGCTCGTCAACTAGTAAATTACTGGAATTTAAAAAATGCAAAAGCCTACTATTAACAATTCGCTCCATGACCTTGCATAAACAACTTGTCAACGCAATTGGGCGGTAGGAGATGGCAAATTTGGGATTGCCCCCTCCTTTCAATATGGCAATGATGTGGGCGAAGTGCCATGAGTTTGGAAAAGTGTGGCTTTTCCCAATTTCATTGTACACTTCTAGCAACTTAATCATGCCATCATGATTAAGATGCTTCATCATATCATACTGAATCTCATCGGGGCCTGGGGATGTTCCTCTACAGGATTCTTGGGCTCAGACAAGCTCTTCTATTGTAAGGTCTTTATTGTAATCAAAGTCATCTCCTGTGGCAAAGTGAATAGGTTGCAGCTCAGCCGCTTCCTTGATGGGCAGGAATGCGTGATGGTAGTTTGCTGAGCTGCTTGTATGAGAGAACTGCCTGGCGAGTTGTTACCCTCTTCAATGATGTTATTTATTTTAAAAGATGTTTTTTTCTTATTGATTTTATTGATAGTGGACCAAACCTCTGTTTTTGTATTGCTGTTAATAGTAGAGACAAAGCTCCGCCAGGAGTCTCTTTTTGCTTGTCTAATTACTCTACGAGCCCTAGCTCTTTCTTGTTTGTAGTTGCAAAAGTTCTCTTTTGTGATGTTATTTTGGAAAAGCCTGTAGGCCTTATTGCGTCGGCACAGTGCCCTGTGGCAATCTGGTGTCCACCATGGAACTCTATGCTTAATGATATCTGTCGAAGTTTTAGGAATGGATAGCAAAGCTGCTTCTAAAATCGAATTCTGAATATTGTTTACTTTATCATCAATGGTTTCTCCAACAAGTTCGAGCTTGACGCTCCTTGTGAAGGCGACCCAGTCTGCTCTTTTTACGTTAAATTTAGTTGCTGAAGGCGTTCTCGGTGTGTCGCATGAATATTTAATCAAAATAGGAAGATGATCGCTTCCCAACGAGTCGTCAATGGTGTGCCACAGGCACATGGCTGCTACTGATGAAGAGACCAGTGATATGTCTATAAAGCTCAAATTCCCGGTATTATCGTCCACCCGCATGGAATTACCATCATTCAGAAGGACTAAATCAAACTCGTTAATCAGCTTAACTACTTGCTTACCTCTACCATCCACCCGCAGGGAACCCCATAACGTATGATGAGCATTAAAATCACCTAAAATTACTTTATTTTGTGGCAGACGTTCCTGAAGAGCAAAGAGCTCATCATAGATTATCACTTTATCAGGCGGACAATAAACTGTACATATAGCTAGATACGTGCCATTACAAAGTAGAATCAATAGTCACTTCTGTAAAAGGGAGGCTTTGGTGGATGTACATGGCGACTCCGCCTCCACCCCTACCCTCACGATCCTTCCGACAAAAATGGTAGTTCCTGAGCGATACGACAATTCCATTGTATAATGGTTGACGCGAAGATTACGTTTTATGAGGTTTGGAAATGCCTTGTCCACCAAGTATTATTTTCTATTTAAGGGAGGGAGGCGCCTCCTCTCCCTCGCTTCCCGGGGACCTCTCACGGGATGGTTTGGAGACAGAAGCCTCCATGTCCTGCACCTCCTGGCGAGGGAGACGACTGACAGACTGCGACCTGCTTCTCTTGAGAGAAACCGATCGCGAGCCAGACGAAGTCCTCACAGGAGTACCCTGGACGGGGAGGTGCGCTCCGGACTGTGATTCGGCATCATCCTCCTTATAATGTTTATGCTGGGTTGATGCAGCCATTTGATCGACCAGTTTAGTCAACTGATAAACTTTAATATTCAATTCCTTAACCGTTTGTTTCAATTCAGCAATTTCTTTATCTTTAGCTGCAAGCTGCTGACTGACATCACTTATACTAGGGGTGTTGTTAGTTACTGCTGCAGCATAGGAAGTATCGGATTTGTGTGTCAAACTTTCCACTTTCCTCTAAGCTTCCGTATAACTAACTTCATGCTTTCTCATTTATGCCAATGTCTCCTTCTTCAGGATGCTGCACTCGGCAGATCCTGAATGATGGGGACCTCCACAGTTAGCACATTTGGAAATTTTGCTAGTACATGTGATAGTGTCATGGGCTTCAGCACATTTACGGCAAACAAATTTAGTTGAATCTTTGTCAATACATCTTAATGAGGTGTGTCCGAATTTTTGGCATCTATTACAATGCATTGGCTTTTGGACATAAGGTCTTTCTTGAACACGTTCATAACCGACATTGGCATACTCAGGGATTTTATTCAAAGCAAAAGTAAAAAAACACAGTCCATTTTTCACTCGCACATTCCCGTCCTTCTTGGTCATACAATGAACGTCCACAACGTCTTGGTCCTTCATGCTCTCAAGAATTTCACTTTCTTCCATCGTTCTCAAATCCCTGTGAGAGATTACTCCCTTACAGGTATTTGGGCCAATAGGAATAGTTACTTTAACTCGTGATCATGAATTTGCGTCAGCTTAAGTAAATCCTTAATCTGGGAGTTGTATTGTACTTTAACAAGGAGGCTTCCATCTCGCAATTTTTTGACAAAATCAAAATCGCCGTCCACTTGACCATCAAGGACCATTTTGATGATAAAGGGGTTCACGTTCAAAAGCGACTGATTTTCGTTTACGCATTTTACATTCGTGAACCTTGCATTCTGGGTAGGGATTTTGAAAGTTGGTCGTCTCGTCTTGTCATTAGTGGGGGTACCGTTGTTTGTAGTCAGAGAGTGGTCATGAGTCGCCCCTCCTCCTTGAGGAGGAGAAGGGGTAGCCGGGGAGTCATTAATTCTGGGTATCGGACCAGGTCTGACCCCTTTGCTCAAAATCGTAGTCCTGAAGGGACAAAAACCTCTCAACTGTTGTTATCAACCTAACTACAAAAGCTAAGAGAGTGAATCAGTTTTTCGTCCTTTAAACCCCCCCCCCCCCCCCACACACACACACCCACCCACCCCAGTGGAAGCCTGGTTGCGTTCTCCAGTACCACAGAGGGATCGAGTTATGTGTGGGACACTTCCTTACCGCCGAACGGTAATTCAATGCTCACCCCCCAAGCGAATACGGGAGTTCACGAGGAACTCCGGTAGGCTCAGGAAAGTCACATTAAGATGAAAGGAAATCAGGGCCAAAGAAAAAGTGCGCTCAAATGACGCCCGAGACTACTGGGCCTCCCTACCCAGGGGTCAAAGCCACAAGGGCTACCCTGGTGTAGAAGAGAGCTGCGGGTCTGAGGTGGGGTGCTGACTACTCCTACTGTAGCCTCGTGTCACCTGCAAAACAAAAGCACTGAAGGTGCTGGCAAAGCACAATAAATGTTCTGTAAATACAGGTTTTATTTTACTTCAATTTACTTTATTGAACTCAGAAACAATAATGCCAGGCGAGACGAGAGGCCCCGGGCTCCAGGGTAGCTCTTGTGGCGCAAGACTTATTACTTATTGCTTCTACGTTAAGGACAAGGTGTTTACTCAACAAGAATTCATACACGAGTGTGAGAATACATGACATTCCAACTGTAATACAAGGTCATTTATTGCATTTACACATAGATGGCTCAACAAGTTCTTAATCACCAAATAGCCAGTTATTAGAACTACCATCTCACCTGTTTACCCATTTCCTTCACTTTTGGAAAGGGTCAAATCATTGTCTAAAATATTTCAATAACTTAAAAATCATAACATTAATAAAAATAATAACAGTATCGATAGCAATGGTATTAATAAGAAAAACACATTTTCCCGCCAATTCAAGGAATGGTGAAATCAGGATCGGTAACTAGGGCCTACTAATAGACTCTTTGCCGGCTGAGCACATGTGGAGCCATCTATATGTAACAAAAGTAACCAAAAACTACAGGGAATAGAACATAAATCCTTGGCGGTTGGGTTAAATAAGGGAAACCCTGTGCAATGCATATATATATATATATATATATATATACATACATATGTATGTATATATACATATATATGAATGTATATATATACACACTTGTATATATGTATACATATATAAATTTATACATATATGTGTGTATACGCGTACACACACACACACACACACACACACACACACACACACACACACATATATATATATATATATATATATATATATATATATATATATATAAATATATATGCATATGTATGTCTATATATACATATATGTATATGTACATAATATGTATTTATGTATATGTATATATATATATTAATATGTATGTATATATTAATATATAAATATAAATATATATATGTATATATACATTATACATTTCATTCATGAAACGGAATGATCATCGGGTTGATCTGCCACAATTGTGGCATCCAAATAATCGTAAGTTTTTTTCTTTACTTGCAGTTCCATCTAACGAGGAATGCTATCTCTGCCGTTTGTTTAGTATGACTAAATTTCCACCAGACATATTCTGCATCTGTCGTGAAATACTAGTTACACTGATATACGCCTTCTGCAAAAATCCGTGCTGCCAGCGGATTCATCGTAAACCTGGCACGTGAAGCTCATAGGTTACTATCCTTGAACCTCAAGGTGAAGTTTAACGTCCTGCCCAGGAAAAAATATTTATTCATATTATCGCCATCACCGTTGCAGTGTTTGACAAACTATTTACCGCCATGTTAACATCATACAGCTGAAAGAGTCTTTATACTGAGGTGGCTGACCAATGATCCTTCCCGAGGAGAGTAGTTGTTTAGATAATAATTGTTGGTGCTCTCAGCTCACCTTCATATCTATGATGGACTCACCCACTACCGTATCTATGTTTGAACTACCCAATATAGCTCACGTGCGCGGGCGATGTGTGTGCATTCATGCACACACATCGCATGCGAGCGATTTGTGCGTGCACTCGCACGGATTTGCATATATTGGGCAAATATAAGCTAGATATGGTAGTGTATATATACATATATATATATATATATATATATATACACACACACACACATATAAACACACAAACACAAACATACAAACACAGACACACACAAACACACACACACAGTCAAACAAAAATAAATACGCAGAAAAAATGCTTCTTACTATAAACACAAATCACAGACGCACAATAAAGGGAAAAAAATCTAAAATGCCCCCGAGTGCGGTGAGCTAGTCCTTTGTGCGGCGAGAGGAGACCTTTTGCATTTCCATATCAAAGGCTAAACGGAAGTTGGACATCTTGCTGCCTTGAATACTATGATTCTCCTTTTTTCACGTATTTATATTTTATGTTCTGTTTTCCTACTCTACATTTTGTAGTTTTTCTTTCTCTCTTTTTTTTTTTTTTTTTTTTTTTTTTTTTCTTTTTTTTCTTTTTCACTTTACATTTTGCATTTTTTATGGTCGTCTGTGTTTTTTATTTTATGCTGTATGTTTCGTGCTACAGTTTGTGTTTTTTGTCTGTAAGTTAAAATTTTGCATTTCCTATGATCTTATGTTCATTTTATCTTATGCTTTATGTTTCATGCTTTACTGTATATTTAACGCACATTTGGAAATTTTGCTAGTACATGTGATAGTGTCATGGGCTTCAGCACATTTACGGCAAACAAATTTAGTTGAATCTTTGTCAATACATCTTAATGAGGTGTGTCCGAATTTTTGGCATCTATTACAATGCATTGGCTTTTGGACATAAGGTCTTTCTTGAACACGTTCATAACCGACATTGGCATACTCAGGGATTTTATTCAAAGCAAAAGTAAAAAAACACAGTCCATTTTTCACTCGCACATTCCCGTCCTTCTTGGTCATACAATGAACGTCCACAACGTCTTGGTCCTTCATGCTCTCAAGAATTTCACTTTCTTCCATCGTTCTCAAATCCCTGTGAGAGATTACTCCCTTACAGGTATTTGGGCCAATAGGAATAGTTACTTTAACTCGTGATCATGAATTTGCGTCAGCTTAAGTAAATCCTTAATCTGGGAGTTGTATTGTACTTTAACAAGGAGGCTTCCATCTCGCAATTTTTTGACAAAATCAAAATCGCCGTCCACTTGACCATCAAGGACCATTTTGATGATAAAGGGGTTCACGTTCAAAAGCGACTGATTTTCGTTTACGCATTTTACATTCGTGAACCTTGCATTCTGGGTAGGGATTTTGAAAGTTGGTCGTCTCGTCTTTTCATTAGTGGGGGTACCGTTGTTTGTAGTCAGAGAGTGGTCATGAGTCGCCCCTCCTCCTTGAGGAGGAGAAGGGGTAGCCGGGGAGTCATTAATTCTGGGTATCGGACCAGGTCTGACCCCTTTGCTCAAAATCGTAGTCCTGAAGGGACAAAAACCTCTCAACTGTTGTTATCAACCTAACTACAAAAGCTAAGAGAGTGAATCAGTTTTTCGTCCTTTAAACCCCCCCCCCCCCACACACACACACACCCACCCACCCCAGTGGAAGCCTGGTTGCGTTCTCCAGTACCACAGAGGGATCGAGTTATGTGTGGGACACTTCCTTACCGCCGAACGGTAATTCAATGCTCACCCCCCAAGCGAATACGGGAGTTCACGAGGAACTCCGGTAGGCTCAGGAAAGTCACATTAAGATGAAAGGAAATCAGGGCCAAAGAAAAAGTGCGCTCAAATGACGCCCGAGACTACTGGGCCTCCCTACCCAGGGGTCAAAGCCACAAGGGCTACCCTGGTGTAGAAGAGAGCTGCGGGTCTGAGGTGGGGTGCTGACTACTCCTACTGTAGCCTCGTGTCACCTGCAAAACAAAAGCACTGAAGGTGCTGGCAAAGCACAATAAATGTTCTGTAAATACAGGTTTTATTTTACTTCAATTTACTTTATTGAACTCAGAAACAATAATGCCAGGCGAGACGAGAGGCCCCGGGCTCCAGGGTAGCTCTTGTGGCGCAAGACTTATTACTTATTGCTTCTACGTTAAGGACAAGGTGTTTACTCAACAAGAATTCATACACGAGTGTGAGAATACATGACATTCCAACTGTAATACAAGGTCATTTATTGCATTTACACATAGATGGCTCAACAAGTTCTTAATCACCAAATAGCCAGTTATTAGAACTACCATCTCACCTGTTTACCCATTTCCTTCACTTTTGGAAAGGGTCAAATCATTGTCTAAAATATTTCAATAACTTAAAAATCATAACATTAATAAAAATAATAACAGTATCGATAGCAATGGTATTAATAAGAAAAACACATTTTCCCGCCAATTCAAGGAATGGTGAAATCAGGATCGGTAACTAGGGCCTACTAATAGACTCTTTGCCGGCTGAGCACATGTGGAGCCATCTATATGTAACAAAAGTAACCAAAAACTACAGGGAATAGAACATAAATCCTTGGCGGTTGGGTTAAATAAGGGAAACCCTGTGCAATGCATATATATATATATATATATATATATATATATATATACATACATATGTATGTATATATACATATATATGAATGTATATATATACACACTTGTATATATGTATACATATATAAATTTATACATATATGTGTGTATACGCGTACACACACACACACACACACACACACACACACACACACACACACATATATATATATATATATATATATATATAAATATATATGCATATGTATGTCTATATATACATATATGTATATGTACATAATATGTATTTATGTATATGTATATATATATTAATATGTATGTATATATTAATATATAAATATAAATATATATATGTATATATACATTATACATTTCATTCATGAAACGGAATGATCATCGGGTTGATCTGCCACAATTGTGGCATCCAAATAATCGTAAGTTTTTTTTCTTTACTTGCAGTTCCATCTAACGAGGAATGCTATCTCTGCCGTTTGTTTAGTATGACTAAATTTCCACCAGACATATTCTGCATCTGTCGTGAAATACTAGTTACACTGATATACGCCTTCTGCAAAAATCCGTGCTGCCAGCGGATTCATCGTAAACCTGGCACGTGAAGCTCATAGGTTACTATCCTTGAACCTCAAGGTGAAGTTTAACGTCCTGCCCAGGAAAAAATATTTATTCATATTATCGCCATCACCGTTGCAGTGTTTGACAAACTATTTACCGCCATGTTGACATCATACAGCTGAAAGAGTCTTTATACTGAGGTGGCTGACCAATGATCCTTCCCGAGGAGAGTAGTTGTTTAGATAATAATTGTTGGTGCTCTCAGCTCACCTTCATATCTATGATGGACTCACCCACTACCGTATCTATGTTTGAACTACCCAATATAGCTCACGTGCGCGGGCGATGTGTGTGCATTCATGCACACACATCGCATGCGAGCGATTTGTGCGTGCACTCGCACGGATTTGCATATATTGGGCAAATATAAGCTAGATATGGTAGTGTATATATACATATATATATATATATATATATACACACACACACACATATAAACACACAAACACAAACATACAAACACAGACACACACAAACACACACACACAGTCAAACAAAAATAAATACGCAGAAAAAATGCTTCTTACTATAAACACAAATCACAGACGCACAATAAAGGGAAAAAAATCTAAAATGCCCCCGAGTGCGGTGAGCTAGTCCTTTGTGCGGCGAGAGGAGACCTTTTGCATTTCCATATCAAAGGCTAAACGGAAGTTGGACATCTTGCTGCCTTGAATACTATGATTCTCCTTTTTTCACGTATTTATATTTTATGTTCTGTTTTCCTACTCTACATTTTGTAGTTTTTCTTTCTCTCTTTTTTTTTTTTTTTTTTTTTTTTTTTTCTTTTTTTTCTTTTTCACTTTACATTTTGCATTTTTTATGGTCGTCTGTGTTTTTTATTTTATGCTGTATGTTTCGTGCTACAGTTTGTGTTTTTTGTCTGTAAGTTAAAATTTTGCATTTCCTATGATCTTATGTTCATTTTATCTTATGCTTTATGTTTCATGCTTTACTGTATATTTAACACAATGGCGCCGTGGAAAATGTATAAAAAATGGAAAAAATGCTGTACTTATTTTCTATATTTTTGTAAAATGTCTCTGCACACAGATGGTTCTGCTAGTGCTTAGCCACAAAGGAGTCAATTAGTAGAACTTGTGACCTCAGGTAATTAGAAATATTTTACTAGTGCTATGAATATCGATGGTGTTATTTTTATTATAAACATTATAATTACTATAATGTTATAAACATTAGTAACAGCTAAATAAGAAAACGTAAAATATTTTCGTAAATCAAAGAAAGGGTAAACGGGCAGTACTTGTAATTGGCTCATTGGTGACTTAGTACAAGTGTAGCCATCTATGTGTAAAAACAATCAAACAAGTATTCACAGTGGGCATAGCACGTACGTACACGTCATGCCCGTCGGCTTATAATGTTTTATATTCTTTATCAATACATTTAATTCCCTTTGTGATCACATTTTCATGTTTAATTCATCTTAATCTGTTCCCTCATATAAGTTATCCTAATTTGTAACTTTCAGTCACTATCTTATTTTTTGGTGGTATTTTGATTTTTTCCTCTATTTAACTTTCTGTCCCCCCCAATCACACACACAAACAGACACACATATGTGTATATATATACTTATATAACTATATATATTATATACACATACATCCATACATATATATATTTACCTATCTGTCTATATATATATACATATGTATATATGTATATATGTATATATATATATATATATATATATATATATATATATAGGTGTATATAAGTATATAGATATATGCTATATTTATATACATACATATATATGTGTGTGTGTGTGTGTGATTGAGTGTGTGTGTGTATGTTTATGTGTGTGTATGTATATATGTATGTATATATATAAGTATATATATACATATATGTAAGATAAGATAAGATAAGATTGTCAGATTGTAATACAATGTTTATACAAATGAAATTCTTTGTGGCTCAGAGCTCTCTAAAAGTAAAAGGATATACATATATATGTGTGTGTGTGTGTGTGTTTGTGTGTGTGTGTGTGTGTGTGTGTGTACATCTATATATATTTATATGTGTATACCTATATATATATGTATATGTATATATATGTATATGTATATATATATATATATATATATATATATGTATATGTATATATGTATATATGTTCACACATACACACACACACACATATAACATTTAAATAATATTTATATATATATAAGTATATAGAAGTATAACATATATATTATACTTATATATATATATATACATATATATGTTTATATACTTATATATACATATATACATATATATATATATATATACACACACATGTGTGTGTATGTATATATATATATATGTGTGTGTGTGTGTGTGTGTTTGTATGTATATATATATATATATATGCATGTATATATATGTATATATCTCTATATAGATAAATATATATATAGATAGATAGATAGATACATACACACTGACATATATGTTTGCATATACAGTATGTATGTATCTATTTATAGGTAAAGAAAGAGCTGGATACATTTATATGTGTACATCGCCAACTCGTCAGTGAATGGATTTTTAATCTTAGCCATAAGTTACTTTTTGTGGCCAGTTTCGAATACTCTTGATTACCTCATTCAGGGACAACATTATATTATACCTACTGTATGACAAAGTTATACAATAGGTTTTCCAATACGATAAGGGCAGGTTGGACCATCTACTTACAGACATTAATTTACCGAGAAACCTTGAGTGTAATCTTAAGAGACAGAGGAAAGTAATGTGTGTTCAGACAAAACGGTCGGTCTTTTATAAGCTTTTATTTTTACTAACTATTAATCCAGTCTTCACAATAATTTATGGAATGACAAAACGCTTGTAGTTTTAAAAAATATATTTTTGAATAATTAACTTTCAATATTTTCCTAAGCAATGGGTATATATAACATATTTCATAGTGCTAATAAACGTATTTCATTTGGAATATTATACGATGTGGCAGGGGTGCTGGAAGCTTCAAATGTTATTAACAACTGCCCTTTTTTTCTTGCTTCGCCCGCTTCATTATCGTTATCGTTATTTTTTTGCTATCACCTTCCTTATTACATTTCTTCCCAGGATTATTAATCTATACAGTCATCTTTCATACTTTTATCTTATCTTTAGTAATACTCTATAGCAACTTAGCAACATTTCGGACCCAACAATGAAAATATAATCAATAAAGAATATGAATAAGAGAATTATACTCAATAATTACCACATTATAAGAGAAAATAACCATAAATAACTAGTATCTGGAATTTGCTTCGCCATTGTATATAGTTCTAAAGACCGCTAATATTAAAACTTTGGGTGTCGGCCAAGGGAGTTTTGTATACTTTTTACGCTAGGAGTAGGTTGAAAGCTTTACCGAATAAATTTGGTTGATATTGAAGTAAACTATTTTTACTCCGTATTAAAAAACAAATCTAACTGCAACGGGAAAAGGGAAAAATCATCAATACCGAATGAAAAAGGAAAGAGAAACGCACGATAGCGCCAGTAAAAGACGAAAAGAGATATCATAAATCACTATCATAATTTAGCTCTCCATTATTTTTATTCTCAAATGAAATGTTCTTTTGTTAGTAAATTCAATAATTATCTTGAAAATAGATAAGCTGATTTAGAACG
>NC_061821.1:34406519-34409019 GCF_019202785.1 Penaeus chinensis | reverse complement strand
CGAGGCGAAAACTTGTTAAATTACAAGGGAAAGTCTGTCTTTTCAGAGATTTAAGAATTCAAACTTTGGAAAGATTGCATCGCCAAAGTCAATGCACGGCGAGACAGGCGCATAGAGTCTAGCTTTAAAATAAAGATTTAATTTTATTTATTTTATTTTTCATTTCATCACTACTTGTTTTAACTTTCGCGTAAATAAACTGTGTAACAGGAAGAAACACACACACACACACACACACACATATATATGTATAGAGAGAGAGAGTGAGAGATTGATAGATATATGTATATATATTTCCATACGTATACATATAAATGTGTATATATATATATAAATGTATACATATATATGTATATATACACACATATATATGTGTATATGTGTGTGTGTGTGTGTGTGTGTGTGTGTGTGTGTGTGTGTGTGTGCGCGCGCGCGCGTGTGCTTGTATATATATACACACACATATATATGACGTGTACGGACGTACTATGCCCGCTGTGAGTTACTTGTTTGATTGTTTTTACACATAGATGGCTACACTTGTACTAAGTCACCAATGAGTCAGTTACGAGTACTGCCTGTATCGCCCGTTACCCTTTTCTTTGATTTACGAAAATATTTTACGTTATCTTATTTTGCTGTTACTAATGTTTATAACATTATAGTCATTACAATGTTTATAATAACAATTACAATATTGATATTCATAGCACTAGTAAAAAATAAGTTTTACCCACCTATTCAAATCAGGTAAGGTCATAAGGTCTACTAATTGACTCCTTTGTGGCTAAGCACTAGCAGAGCCATTTCACAAAAAAAAAAAAAAAAAAAAAATGAGCACAGCATTTTCCCTATTTTTTATTAATTTTCCCCAGCGGCATTGGGATATATGTGTGTGTGTGTGTGTGTGTGTGTGTGTGTGTGTGTGTGTGTGTGTGTGTGTGTCTTATACACACATATATATGTGTGTGTATCATATACATATATATATATATATATATATATTTTACATAGACATATATAGATATACATGCATCAATGCATATCTACATACATACACACATATATATATATACTTGCATACATATAACCATATATACATACATACATATAAACACATAAACACACTCTCTCTCTCTCTCTCTTTCTCTCTCTCTCTCTCTCTCTCTCTCTCTCTCTCTCTCTCTCTCTCACACACACACACACACACACACACAAACACACACACACACACACATATCGGGATATTAGCAATGAAGACAGCACAGACCATTTGCAGCATTATAATTGTGCTTTACCCGGAAAGAATATCGAGAGCAGAAGTAAAAAGAAGTTTAGATATTTCTAAATATCTAAATACCATGCTAGTAAATGTCTTTATAAAGTTTAATTCAAAATTGCTATATGAAATACAAGTAGGATGTTTGCACTGAAGTGAATGAATATCAGGAGCTAATGAAAACCATTTGATACTCAGGGGCAACAACCCTCATAGCTGGGTTTGGAATTGAGAAGGTGACATAGCCGGTAGTTAGTTGTCAGATCCACTTACCTTGTGTCATTTTCATTATTTCTAAACACTTCGGCAAGGGGATCCTGACCACCTTTGTTCTGCTGGCATCCTCCAGCGGAATTGTAGCATTACGCTATACCATGCAAACTCTCAGAAACCACTGTTCTGTTTTGTTGAATGCACAGCAACCGATTAAGGAGTTCAAGGATGCCGGTCCCAGCAGATTTACAAGGTATGTGGAAATCCTGGACAAGGTGATTCTACCCTCAGTGAAGGCCATGGTGTTCCCCGATTCAGAGCCATTTTACCTCGTTCAGGATAGCACTCCATCTACACAACCGGTATCGTGAAGGTGTGGTTTCGGCAACGCTTCGAGTTTATGCTGTGCCACATCCACACAAATCTCCAAATCTCAATCACACTGAGAATATCTTAACAGTCATGAACAGAGATTTCTCCCAAGATCATACCCGCAATCGTCATATTACCCGTTACCCAAGCAATTCCAGCATGAAAATTATTACGTTCTGCAAAGTATGCCAATTAATGGAGACATTAGTGGTATCCATACTAAATAGTCTTACCAGCGTTCGCCGAGCTGGTGGCGGTAACACGAGATGTTAAAAGAATTAGACTTTTTAAAATCTTGATTTTTTCCTCTTTAGTTTGCTTGAATTATCAGACAACATCGTCATTACTATGGAATTTATTTAAAACTTGGGTTACGTGGATCATGCATAATATTATGTTAACTAGGATACCAATATCAGGGAGACTTCACAGCACTTTTTCCCAAGTTTTTCGTCGTCGTATCATATTGTCAAGTCAGAAAAAGTAAAAATATTTGTTTAGCGAGTGTACATACACACACACACACACACACACACACACACACACACACACACACACACACACACACACACACACACACAAATGTATGCAGATGTACATTTATATATATATATATATATATATATATATATATAT
>NC_061821.1:34389019-34396519 GCF_019202785.1 Penaeus chinensis | reverse complement strand
AAAAGAATGAAAGCATTGACAATGATATTAAGGAAATTGAGAAAAAAATAATAAGAAAATAATTGTGATAGTGATTGCAATTAATTGCAAATAGTAATAAAGACAATGGGAATGACAATGAGCAGAATCGGCCATTGTAACATAAAGCTTATTAATAATAATATCAACAGCAACAGCTTAGTAATAAAACAGATATGATTTCCAACAGATACCAAAAAGGAAGTTCTATCTTCATAAGTAAGCCGAATGAATAATAAAATGAAGTGTATACTTATTAGCCAATTCCTTAAGAAATTGGCACTTCTGATCGTTTATTGGCTGTATGAGGACTAATATGTCCCATAACTGCGCAATAATTTTATCCCCAACGTCCACTGCAAGCCTAGACAATCACAACACGTATTAGCGTCCCGAGGTCATTACATTTTATGTGGAAATAACCGTATCAGAGTATGTGGATTTTAATTCAATCAGCCCGCAAATCGCCTAACATATTCCAGATTCTACATATTCCAAATGATTCGTATTCATCGGGCATTCCCCAGGAAGAAGCTTGGGTTTAGATCCTTCCTGATCTATTTATTCAGAAAAGCTGTTTTCCGAGCGAGTGTTTCGCCTCTGTGTTATTATTATCAAATCCTGGCCATGTTAGGGATCAGGGATAGATTGCTCGACATTCGGATGCATATGAATTAGTTCTTCTATACGCACGTTGAGAAAGACCACGGGCATTAATATAATTCCGTAATATAGGCAGGTATAATATGCGAATTAAGGGATATGTCGATTTGTTTATCGGTGTGTGTTGATTCAGTAGAGTTAGATCCATTGGGATGACAAATAGGAACTAAATTCCTAGCTTTGGTAGACGCCCGCTTCCGTATCCACGTACATGCATACATGCTTATATAAATGCATCATATACGTCTGCATATACATTGTATGAATATTATTTTGATAGATAGCTATAGATGAACATAGAAATATAGCTAAATAGACATATAGATAAACACACACACACACACACACACACACACACACACACACACACACACGTGTGTGTCTGTGTAGGTAGCATACGTCTGTATATTTTTTCGTCTGCTGGTCTGTTCGCCTGCATATTACTTCTAAATTTAAATTTTGATTATTAATACCATATCATTATCTTTGTTAGGATTATTGTTGCTGTTATTATCAATTTGATTATTATTATTATTATTATTATTATTATTATTATTATTATTACTATTATTATTATTATTACAATCATTCTTGTCAGTGTTGCCCTTGTCGTCGTTCGAGTTATTATTGTCATTTTTATCATTTTTATTATTGGTATTGTTATTATCGTTGTTGTTGCTACTTTTGTTGTTTTATTGGTATTGTTATTATGATTCTAATTATTATCATCATTATCATTATTATTATTATTATCATTATTATGATCACATCATCATTATTATTATTATTATTATTATTATTATTATTATTATTATTATCATTGTTATGATCACATCATCATTATTATTATTATTATTATTATTATTATTATTATTATTATCATTATTATTATTATTATCATCATTATTGTTACTATTATTATTATTATTGTTATTATTATTAGCATCATCATCATCATCATCAATATTCTTCGAGACAAATACGCTGCAGTGAAATTATAAGACATTTTTCATTTCCACGACAATCCGAGGGGGAAGGAAAATCTGAAGAGATGACAGAGTACTTGAAAAAGAAAGGAAGCAGAGGAAGATAGGGAGAGGGAGTCCAAAGAGAAAAGTAGGAGGGGAGAGAGAAGGATGTCGTTGGGGAGGTTAAGAAGAAGAGGGCGGTGGGAGGGGGGCAGATGTAGGGGTTAAAAGGGGAGAGGAGGAGCGAATTTGAGGAAGATTTAGGAGTGAGAGATACTGGCAGAGCGGGAAACGCCAAGGTAGAGGGAGTGGGAGAGGGTAAGGTAAAGGAGAGAGTACAGGGTAGAGGGACAGGGACAATGAGCGAAGGCGAAACGTAGAAGGAGGAGGGTGTAAGGGGGGGGATCAAAGAGAGAAGGGGGTTGGGGGAGAGAGGGAAGGGGATAAGGGAGAGAGATAAGGGAAGTAGGAGGGGGATAGGTGTAGGGCTTAAAGTGGTAGGATGAGAGTCAATTTAAGAAAGATTTTGAAGCGAGAGAGTGAGAGTGAGGGAGCGAGAGGTTGAAGTAGAGTGAAGAAAGAAGAGAGGGAGGAGAAATACCCATTATTTTTTCGTTGAATTTCCACAGGTCGTGCAAGCGAAATAAAAATATGTATATATATGTGTGTGTGCGTGTGTGTGTGTGTGTGTGTGTGTGTGTGTGTGTGTGTGTGTGTGTGTGTGTGTGTGTGTGTGCATGTGTATATATATATATATATATATATATATATATATATGGAGAGAGTAGAAAGAAAGATTTCCTTAAAATTAATTGATAGGAAAAGACAGGGATAAACATACACACATAAAAGAGAAGGGAGGTATCTTAACAATATCTGACGTAGAAACAAACTAAAATTAGTTTGGGGATTAATGTATAGATTAATAAACAAAATGTTTGCACATGTCATTTTACATAACCATCACGGAATCTACGAAATGTCTCGGGTTTTAAAGAATCCACTATACAATTAGCAGCATGTACAAGAACGCCATTAACCTATGACTATAACGAACATACACAGCCCTAAGTACTGCGTAAATCAAGGGAAAAGCATGATCCTACTTAATTAATCTCCCGGCGCTGCTAACTTTGTCAGGTAAATAAATAACTTGGAGTATCTGCAACCGTTTATTCAAGAGGAAGCACCGTTTATGGGAGAATGTTGGCAGGATATATACATGTGTGTGTGTGTGTGTGTGTGTGTGTGTGTGTGTCTGAATACAGAAGATATACCCGCAAGTGTGTGTCTGAACTTGGTGTTGGCAGATATACATGTTGGTGTGTGTGTGTGTGTGTGTGCGTGTGTGTGAAATTATTGTTGGCACGAGCTATGCATGAACGTGTGTGTGTGTGTGTTTGTGTGTGCATAAATCGACATATAAATAAGGAGACACATATAATTATATATCTAACTACACACAAAAATACAAAAATACATATATATATATATATATATATATATATACATATATATAAAGCACACACACACACACACACACATTTATACAGTACTGACATAATTATTAGAGCCACCGACAGTTTTAATTTTTTTTGGTAGAATATGTATCCCAAAATGAAAGCAACTTATCATTGCCAAGCTTTATTTGCGGACAGTATTAGAGACATGATATAAGTAACCTGAATAGTCTTAATCACAGCAGCAACACGCCTTGGCATGCCTCGAATGTACCGGCCGGCCTTTCCCTGATTTCTGGGTTTTTGTGCTTTAACTTTATCCATCGCTCAAAAAGCTTAACTTTGTTAATACATTCTACTTGGTTTAACTCGTCTTCCATAAACAATTCTGTGGTATCTAAATCTGGAGTGTTTCCAGGACAATCAAGCACTTTAATACTATGATTATCCAAATGGGTTTTAACACTTTTGACTGTGTGACACTTGGTTCCATCATTATCTAGGAACCACTCACGAAGTTGGGGCAGACGACGTCTATCACTGATGTCAATGTATTAATCTGGATTTAGAATACCTTATACAATCTCTAATCTACTAGTACCCATGGCAGTGATCACAGACCACACCCTCACCTTGGTAGGGAATTTTACTTGTGTTTTCTAGCAGTCTGGGTGGCCTTTCTCTAAGCTTGTTCTCACAAATCATCGACTGCCCATCAGTATTTCTGCCGTAGACGTATCAGAGAATCAATCCTGCAAATAAAAATAATGGTAAAAGTTACGAGATGACTGGACATAAATCAAATAAAACTTGACCTCTATCTCCAACATGACCTTTTTCTGATCTTGGTTTAGAACCAAACATGATCACTATACTGGAAATAATACTTTGCAATTTGTATAGATATATTTTTTTCATGTATTTATATGTATTTCACAAAATTATGTTTGAATCACATAGAAATGTAGTCACAAGGAAGATTTAAGCGAGATTTACCTTTTCCTTATTATCTGATGTCCAATACTTGTGAGTCTTTGTTAGGTCAGTTGTATCCCATTTCGTTTAACTCTTATCTGTAAAATATTTCCACGTGACGCCACAGTTCTTCCATCCTTTAGCCACTTACTTGGATGACTTTGAGCGATCTTGTTTTACCATATTTACTTGCATTCTGTCCTGACTAGGGGAGGAGACAGACTTTCTTCCACACTTGATTCTTCGATTAAGTTCATATTTTTTCCTAATTATCAAGCTTTCTTTTCACGTTTGCAACTTAAGTTTTGGAAACATCCACTTTCATGCCAATTTCCCATTAGGTTAGAGAGGATTTTAAAAGATAACATTCAAAAGTAGAAAAATCTGCCCAATTCAGATCCTTTCCTACACACATAGTACTTCAGAAGACAGTTTTGATTAAAATTGCACGGTAGAAGGGCTAGATTTTGTCAATGGTGGAAGAACATGTATCTGCATATATTACAAGAGATAAAACCGGAAACCAGAAGTTCGGGAACAATATAAATGGTGACATGTCAGTTGTGACACCTCCTTGTGAGGAGCAAATGAATACTTGCAAAACCTCCAAATTACCGGAAATTTGGCCTGTTATAACATGCTTTTTATTTAGTAAAATTATAAATACTGCAGAGAATAATCGATCCAAAATAATAAATATATATGCTCCTTTTCATTCTTTATACTGTACAGAACCCAAAGGGATATGAAAAACACAATATCTGTAGCTGGTCTCAGCAATTATGTAAGTACTGCATATACGCGCACGCACGCGCAAACGCACACGCGTGCGCGCGTACACATACACACACACACACACACACACACACACACACACACACACACACATACACACACAGACACACATACGCGCGCGCGCACACACACGCATACATATACATACATATACATACATATACATATGCATACATATATGTGTGCGTGCGCATATGTGAGCGAGCCCTGATCCCCGTCCCCCGACTGAAAACGAGCTATAAATAGCGTGGTTCTCATCGCTGGGGTGACTGTGCTTCCAGCGAAAATACAATGCGGAAAAAAATGTACTTTATCAGGACCATCTGTCTAACGAATTGCATCCTACGTTTTCTTGATACAAAATTCTTATAAAGGTGCTCAAGATGTTCCTGTGTCTTTTTGGGAGTATGTCAAATATATGTTCACTATATAGAGGTAAAAGTCAGTCGCTGAAACGATATTGTAAGAACTTCCAACATGTCCTAATCACATAATATGGTATTGACTTT
The DNA here is from genome assembly GCF_019202785.1 of Penaeus chinensis. NCBI lineage: Eukaryota > Metazoa > Arthropoda > Malacostraca > Decapoda > Penaeidae > Penaeus > Penaeus chinensis. The sequence continues at coordinate 34,391,131 of NC_061821.1, read as the reverse complement.
GGTGCGATGAATATCTTCAAAATTATTCTGCGCCGCAATGATATAACCTTACAGGCTCAAAAATATCAAAGGGAAGATGTGTATCTAAGAGGTTGAAATATACAGGTACTAAGACAAGTGAATGCCTGTGATCATTGGATCCTGTTGCGTTAGATTCGGACACTATGTGACCCTGGAGGCATTTGAAAGTTTCCACAGCCTTGCGAAGCAAAGTGGCATGTAAATAAACATTATGGGTCGCAGAGTTGTCAGGTACTTTTTCCATTTTGTTGGAAACTTCCATAATGTTTTGCTTTTAATTAAAATTCATCCCAGGATATTAAGTAGTTAAATGTTTCTTATTGCCTTTTTCATGAAATAAAGACAAAACGAAAAAAAAAATTGTATGCCAGAATAAACTTTTGTTTTGCAGTGACCATAAGCAACATCAAACAAAGTATCAGTGTTTGGGTTCCTGAATGCTACAAAATAGGTCTTCCTATCCACCATATCTCTCTCTAGAGGCAACCCAGGGTGAACAAATCCCATGGGAAAAAAGGAAATATCAGTTAGGGCCACTCAACCAAAGCTATTGTGAAGAAGCTGAAGCTGAGATGGGTCTTGGACCTGCCTGGCGGCTTGCCAGAAGGGATTTTCGTGCTGGAATGGAAGATAGATACGCCAGTGCATCTTCCTTGGCCATAGACCCATTCTAGTCTCTCCCACATTTCTGTTGTTGCATTAAAAGCTGGGTTTTCCCCATATTTATGTAGATGGTATAAATAAAACAAAGACCCTTTCTTCTACATCCTCTGTGTATAAAAGGAAGGCCAAGCCAACTAATTTAATCAGGCAGCGGGCCCTCGTGTTTCTCTCGAATCATTTATTTTCCTGTAAGTCATATTTATAGTAGAATAATGTAGGAGGAAGACACACAAACGACTGATACAACCTTGCCTCGGATCACAATCTACTGTATAAATATAATAGTATATATGTGTGTGTGTGTGTGTGTGTGTGTGTGTGTGTGTGTGTGTGTGTGTGTGTGTGTGTGTGTGTGTGTGTGTGAGTGTGTGTGTGTGTTTGCATATATATATATATATATATATATATATATATATATATATATATATATATATACACACACATAGATATATGTGTATATGTATATACATATATATATATATATATATATATATATATCAGTGGTTCCCATTCATTTTACACTCAACACATTGGCCATTGTGTTTTTTTTATTTTTCTTACTTATTTTTTTACCTAGAGAGTACTAATCAATAGACTATGAAACTGTATGTCTAATTAAACTACAATAATCCTGGCGTAATTGTGACAAACACATCGCAAACAGGCCTACAATATTTTCTCTAAGGCTTCCATTTAGTTGAAAACCATTGTTATATGACATTTTGCTAGACAAAGTACTAACATGGAACTCATAGATATGTGAACACACTTAATTTCCATATATGTTATTAAATTTTTGATTTTCAACATCCTGCCATTACGATACATGAAATACAATGAGAAACGTGATGATTATGTAAGTCATCCTACTTAATTACTATAGTTTACTGTACACTCACTTCCTTATTCTCAGGTAGCATATATATATATATATATATATATATATATATATATATATATATATATATATATATTTATTTATTTATTTATATATACATATATATATATATATATATGTTTATATATGTATATATATATATATATATTTATATATATACATATATATATATATATACTTTTAAAACAGCTATTTGAGTACCAGCCTTGGTTATAACCGTAGCATTATAATTATCCTTTTATACCGTCATCAGAATTATGACCATCGTAAATTACTCAAAATTATGCAACAGATTCTTCAACTTCTAAGAATAATAAAGGGGTCGGAAAATTATAAAATCCATGCAGAGCATTAACATCGCTTACTGTCCATCTGGAACAATGATAATAATTCAATTTGGAAAGTGAAAAGGCAGTACTATTTATTACACTTTTTGAGATGCTACTCACTTACTAACTGGTTAAATCACATTTAAGATATATTGTAATTAAGGTACACCAGTAAATAGTTTCATCTCGTCTTTTTCAACA
>NC_061821.1:34376519-34381519 GCF_019202785.1 Penaeus chinensis | reverse complement strand
AATAATAATAATAATAATAATACCAATAGTAATATCAATAATAATAAGTGTAATAATAATTATTATTATTATTATAATACCGATGATAACACTATTGTAATTACTATTATTGTAATTATTATTGTTATTATTATCCTTATTATTATTATTGTAATTATTGATATTGTTATTATTGTTGTTATTATTAGTATTAGTATTATATTGCTCCTAATGTTATTTTATGATTATCTTTACTATTATTATTATCATTGTAATTACTATTATTATTATTATTATTAGAATTATTATTATTGTTATTATTAGAATCATTATTATCATATTCATCAACATCAATATTATTACTATTGTTGCTGTTATTATTAATTATATTATCATTGTCATCATAATCATCACCATCATCGTCATCATTATTGATATAATTATTATTACCATCATCATCATCATCATCATCATCATCATCACCATCATCATCATCATTATCATCATCATCATTATCAATGATGGTCATGATAATAATGATGGTAGAAATAAAAATAATGATGAACATGATAATAATAAGAATATTTATGAATAGTCACGATTATTAAAACATAAAATGTTATTAATACTAAGAACAGTGACAGTAATTAGATAAGGATAATACTAATAATAACAATAACAATGATAATAATACTAACAATAATTATAATAATGATGGTGATAGTAACTATACAATAACAATATTGACAAGGACTGTCATAGCAGTAACAGTAATGTTGACAATAATCAAACTAAGACTGCTTCAGTGTGTGCAAGGAGCCTATATTTTGCTTCAAATAATAAAAAAGCTGAGTGCCTCAAATCGCCGCTTCCGTAATATATCAAACCGGGGTAAACATTAACGTCTAGCTTTTAATGATTCACAGCACAAATGCTGCGCGGCAACTTAAAGGGAATTTATGAAGGTACTGGTGATTGTTCTTATGATATTTTGTTGCTTTTTAGTATACCTGATAAGAACGCCTTACTCACTGCGTGTGTATGTGTGTATATGCGTGTTTTTTTTTTTTTTTTTTTTTTTTTTTTTTTTTTTTTTGTGTGTATGTGTGTGTGTGTGTGTGTGTTGTGTGTGTGTGTGTGTGTGTGTGAGTATGTGTGTGTTATATACATATACCGTGTACATAACCATGTGGCTGCTTGCCACGCGGCTCGAGGTCCAGGACGAACCATCGTCCCGGCGAGAACTAGCTGACGAGTTATCTGACTTTATTTGACCTCTGCAGACGTGCCCTCGCTCCCGCCGGCTCCGGTTATTCTCACCAGCCTACCGCCCCCCACTGGGCTGGTCGACGCCGCGACCTCCCGCACTCAGCACTTACCCAAGACTCGTCTCGTGTGTTACTGTTGTACTCTTCAGAAATAAAGAGTCAAGCCATCATACCATTATTACTGCTCCTGCAAACCAATGTACAAAGGTCCCTCCTATATAGACCTTTTACAATACGTCTGTCTATCTATCTATCTATCTATCTATCTATCTATCTATCTATCTATCTATCTATCTATCTATCTATCTATCTATCTATCTATATATGTGTGTGTGTGTGTGTGTGTGTACTCACTAAAAAATAGTATTGCTAGGTATTTGATTCGGATATGTTGGTACTTGTTGTTTTCAAAGCTCGGAACAGATGAAGCTTCATAATATGTTCGAATAGTGTTTCGGAATTGACATGGCTAGGGCCTCGTATCATAGCAATATTAGCAATGGAGACTTCATAGACCATCTGTATAATTATGATTTACTCTGAGGGACTATCAAGAAACGAAATATCAAGATTATGTATTTCTAAGCCAACCGTGTCCCTGTGGAACCAGCGACACCATGCAACTGGATCCACCAATCAAGGCCAGAAATAGGCACCCTAGATGCACGACGGAAGATGATCAAGTAAATGTCATTCAGAACTATAAATCAATTTGCCATATAAAAGACATATAGGAAGCTTGCATTGGAGTGCATGAATATACATATATATATATATATACATATATATATGTGTGTGTGTGTGTGTGTGTGTGTGTGTGTGTGTGTGTGTGTGTGTAATTTGTATTTACTAAAGTCTTAATTACAAACGTAAATTTATCACTTTACAAAATCGTCCCTTAATGTCTAATACAGTAGGGTATGATTGACATAAATCTGGATGCATGACACTTTCGTTCTTGTAGTTTGTTGTTTACATCCCCACGGAGATTTTCTAGATTGACCCAAGTTAGAAAGCGTATCCCGAGGTCTCACGGAAGTAAGGATGTTATAGGCCAATTTTTCTGTGAGGGTTTTTCTCCGGTCTTCTAAGGAGGGGATTTGCAGCTGATTTGTGATCTAAATATTTCAAAGTTGGCAATGGACGAATGTCAGACTGGTGCTGCTTATTAACAAAGCGGTCGAATGAAAGTCGTCCATACACGAAGTAGGTCATCCTGGGATGCACCGAAGGATTTTAATTTTGATAGAATGAAAAAAATAAATGTGATTTTTTTTTTTTTTTTTTTTTTTTTTTTTTTTTTTTTTTTTTTTTTACCAAACCATTTAGGTTTTCTCTGATCACTCCTAATTTTATTTCTGAGCACTACTTTGTGGTGACTACCATTTTGTTCGATGAAGCCCATTCTGATACTTGGTTGAGAGCGTCTTGTGTGTGCGAGTACAAGTGCCTATCGTCTACGTAGTTGTGTAGAATATTATCCTCATTTACCATTACCAGGAACAATAATAGACCAAGGAGCATTCCCTGGTGAAGTTCAATCTCATCGGATGTTTGGTTATTTGCACAAAGCCTCTGGGAGCGGAGGTGGATGAAACCCCAGGAAATCATCTTGGTTAAGGTGGTGTAATCGATACGGTTAAAAGCTCTCCGGCTGTCAATGGTGACGATCACTTCCAATAGCTTGTCTACGTTTGATATGATATAATTGATGATGTCAACCAGGTAGTGGGCAGTGTAGTTTACTTTCATGTTTCCTTATCAATTATTATCTCGAGTATTTATACGGAAAAGAATTACGTGGATTTGCTTGGGAATTGGGCCTGTGATAGCATGCTTTCATTGTACAGGTACCACACCCTCTGATGGAACTATTGAAGATGTTGCATAGAGGGGTAGCGAGCTCGGGTGTGTGTGTGTGTGTGTGTGTGTGTGTGTGTGTGTGTGTGTGCGTGTGTGCGTGCGAGCGTGCGTGCGTGCGTGTGTGTGCGTGTGCGTGTGCGTGTGCGTGTGTGTGTGGGTGGGTGGGTGGGTGTGGTTGTGTGTGTGTGTTCGTGTATGTTTGAGTGTGTATGCGAGTGCCGCAAAATAAAAGAAAATGAACATACCATTCCGATCTTTCTCTTCATGCCATGTCATTTTCATGACATGGCATGGCAAGAATACATGCCATGTCTATTTTAATACTAGTTTATTTATTGCATTTACACATAGATGGCTCTACAAGTGCTTAGTTACCAAGGAGTCGGTTATTAATCCTAGCTATTTCACCTATTTACCCTTTTCTTCGACTTTTGGATTTTTTTTCTTTCATTATTTCATTGTCTATCGAGATTTTAATACCAATTTGATAAACATAAGAATAATAACAGTATCGATGTCAACTGTTTTAAAAAGAAAAACACATTTCTCCGCCACTTCTAGAAATGGGGAAATCAGGATCGGTCAGTAGGTCTACTGATAGACACCTTGCCGGCTGAGCACATGTGGTGCCATCTGTATGTAACAACATTCACAAAAAAAAACTACAGGGGATAGAACTAAAACCCAGGGCGGTTGGATTAAGGCCCACTTATCCTGTACCCGCCCGCAAGTTTCTTGGCTAGCTGGCCTTTCGTCTCCTTTTCTTTGATCTTTCTCTGATAGTAATATTAAGCATTCGGTGGAATTCATGAAGAAAATTAGAAATTGGGCGACGCACGGTAGGAAATAAGTTACTTTTGATGTGGATTCCCTTTTCACAAATGTTTCGCTTGACGATGTGTCAGACTTTCTTGGACGAAAACTCTCCTCTCTTCAGAAGATCCCCATTCCGGTTAGCTATTTCGTCGAGTTCATTCGTGTATCGTGGCATCGCGATGTGAAGTAGGCCAAGCCCGGCCCTTGCTTTGGTTCAGTTGATACTTTTTTTTCTATGTGGCATATGAGCCATTTGGATATCATCGATTTTTCGTCAATGTTCCCAAGGGGATATAGGATTTCTGATAATTGAGTTATCGATCGTGAACTCGGCATTATCCTAGTTGTTGTGGGTACATTCATCTGCGATATCGAAATTTTATATCCAGTCTCACATGCACATGGACACTCGACAACCCGTTCCTCGATGTTAAACACCACAGTTTCAAAAGATTCGATTTTAAGCTTGTGTTTACCTATCCAAAGGCGTTACGTAATTCATTGGTACAATACACGTACAAAGTAGCCAATAGTACTCTTGATACCTCTGGTATATACGCTATTCCGTATAATAATTACAATAATTGTAAACATGTTAATAATGATTGTAAAACTGATACTGATAGTTATAATAAACACGAATACTAATGATAAGAACAATAAATAAACAGTACTAGCAATAATAACAACATCAGAAATGATGACGATAATAATAATAATGAGACTGTTAATAATATTAATGATGATAACAATAATAGTAATAATGATGATGAAAACAACAACAAGATTAAAGATAATGCCAATAATTACAACAACAATAATAATCTTTTTCATTATTATCATTGAAATTCATCATAATAATAACAGTGATGATGATAATGATTATAACAGTAATGAAAGTTTAATGAAAATAATGACAAGAACAGTAATGATAAGTGAAGTTAATAACAATCGATATACTAATAGTGGTTGTACTACTGCTACTAATGATGTATAACAACAACAACAGTAGTAATAGGTATCATTATCATCATCTATTATCATCTAAATCTTTATTACTATTATTATTATTAT
>NC_061821.1:34354019-34359019 GCF_019202785.1 Penaeus chinensis | reverse complement strand
GAAATAAGTAAATTTTTGACGTACATTATTGACTGATGAGGTCGAGTACAAAAATGAGAATGGCAACAGCTACTGTAGTAAAGACCCTAAGATAATAAGATTATTTTCATTCCGACCTGGCAAGAAAGTGTCGTTTTCACACAATTTGGAATTTCCAAGTGCAGGCACGGAGCTTCCACGAACCCCTTTAATCATATTCCCGAACATTCCTACGATGACCAGACAAAAGCGAAACACATCGAAAGTATCGCGTCGCAACCATGGAATGCAGTGCACACAGTTCGAAGTTCCTTTGATGGCTGATTCCTACTCCTCTCCAGGTGGGCTTCTGCATACTCTTGCCAGCCTCACCTCTCGCCGAATAGTTTGGTGTTCGATGTCCACTGGAATAGGAATTCCCGGCCACACACACATACAAACACACACACACACACACACACACACACACACACACACACACACACACACACACACACACATACACACATAGATAGATAGATAGATAAGATCACAGACAGATGGATAGATAAATAGATAAATATGTATGGGTGTATCTATAATATATATATGTATATATATGTATGTATATATGTATATATATATATATATATACACACACATATTGTGTGTGTGTGTGTGTGTGTGTGTGTGTGTGTGTGATTATGTGTGTGTGTGATAATGCTACTAATAATGATAATAAGAGGGAGAAGAATAAAAGGAACAGAAAGGAGAAAAGTAATAAAACAAATTGTATTATTACCATTACATTTTAGTAATAATGTTATTAATGATAGCAATGATTATAACAATGACAATAAAAGTAACAACAAAATGACATCAACAGCAACACCAATGGTCAAATTAATGACAATAAAGATGATTGTAACAACAGCAGAAATAATAATAATAACAATAATAAGGGGGAAAAAATAATAATGGTAATAGTAATAATTACTATAATAATAATGATGTGTGTGTATATATGTATATATGTGTATGTGTATATATGTATATATATATATATATGTATGTATAATTACTATAATAATAATGATGTGTGTGTATATATGTATATATGTGTATGTATATATATACATATGTATGTATTCATATATATATATATATATATATATATATATGTATATATATAGATAGATAGATACACACACAAACTAATGCTACTACTAATAATAATGATAGTAATAATGTTTGTGTATGTGTGTGTGTGTGTTTGTGTGTGTGTGTGTGTGTGTGTGTGTGTGTGTGTGTGTGTGTGTGTGTGTGTGTGTGTGTGTGTGTGTGTGTGTCTTAGTGTGTGTGTGATGTTGAGCATTTGTGTGTCTTTGTGTGTGTGTGTGTGTGTGTGTGTGTGTGTGTGTGTGTGTGTTTGCGGGACGCACGCTTGTAATTCACTCACAGCCCTTTGCTTTGTATTTTTGTCTGAATGTCTAAAATCCGACCGAACCCTCGATTGCGTTACCACCAATTCACTGCTGCGCCTCTTCTGCAACATTTCACTCGCCAACTCTCGTCTTAAACACCGTCAGTGTCTCCTAACTCCCTTCCTCTATCCTCTGCCCCTGGCTCTTGTCAGCTTTATTAACCCCATTATCATATAGAAGGGAAAGAAAAGCTGACTCGCCAGTTCCTCCTTGATGCGACATCCAGTTAGTATGGCATTCCATTGTGTTGCATCGGCAATGGAATGCTCAGGATGATGAGTTTGGTTTTCATGAACTTGACTCGTGTTTTCAGCGAAAGGATAATACCACGGTTGCTATTGTTGATACTGACAATAACAGTAGTATGTAATTTCATTTAGAGGAAGATTAACATTGTGGTGGTTCATAGATAGTACTGATAATGATAATAATTGTGATGATAAATATTCTTACAATAAAGATAATGATATTAGCTTATGATAATAATGTAAATAATATGATGATGAAAATAATTATAATAATAATAATGATAAGAAGGATAATTTTTGTTATCATCATCATTGTTCTAAATTCATATTATTATAGTTATTAATTTTTTTTCTCGATTATTATCATTATTATTATTATCATTATCATTATTACTATCATTATTTTGTTGTTGTTACGGGTATTATTGCTATCGTTATCATTTCCATAACATTCATTATAATTAACATTATCATTATTATTATTATTGTTATTGTTATCATTATTATTATTATAATCAATAATATTATTATTGTTATTCCCAGAATCACTAATATAATTATTATTGTTATCATTATTATTGTCATTATTATCAGTATTCTTATTATCATTATTATCATTATTATCATCACCATCATCATTATTGTTATTATTATTGTTATTATTATTGTTATTATTATTATTATTATTATTGTAATTATTGTCATTATTATTATTACTATTATTGTTATTTTATTATTATTATTATTATTATAATTATAATAATTATTATTATTATTATCATTATTATTATTGTTACTATTGTTATTATTATTATAATTATTATTAGTAGTAATATTATCATTATTATTTTTATCATTATTATCATTATTATTATCATTACTATTATCACTATTATTACTATATTATTATTATTATCATTATTATCATTATTATTATTATTATTATTATTATTATAATTATTATTATTATCATTATCATTATCATTATTATCATTATTGCTCTCATCGTTATAAAAAGAATCATTACCATTATCATTGTCATATCATTATTGTTATCGTTATCTTTATTATTATAATTAGAATAACAATGATGGCACAGCGGTTGATAATTATCGACCTATTACCTGCCTTCCATTAATGTTGAAACTTTTGACTTGCATTGTAGCAGATGAAATGTACCAATATCTAGAACAGAGCAATATATTACCGGATGAGCAGAAAGGACGCAGGCGAAGAAGTAGGGGCACCAAAGATCAACTGCTCATAGACAGAACCATACTCAAAGATTGTAAGAAAAGGCTTACGAATCTGTCCAAGTCTTGGATAGATTACCGAAAAGCCTATGATCTGGTCCCGCATAGTTGGATAAGCGAATGTATGGAGATGTTTGGAATAGCGGAGAATGTAAGGAACTTTCTTGGAAGAAGCATGAAACAGTGGAAGGTATCACTGACATCCAACGGGGAGGAGCTTGGAGGGTTTTTTGTGAGGAGGGGGATTTTCCAGGGAGATAGTTTATCGCCACTATTATTTGTCCTTGGTATAAAACTATTGTCACTGATATTACGGAAAAGTGACAGCGGCTTATGAATGGGGAAAGAAGGAATACAAGGTCAACCATTTATTGTTTATGGACGACCTGAAGCTATACACCAAGACTGAAGATCAGATGAGTGCGCTAGTTAGAACCGTTCACATGTTCAGCAATGATATTGGTATGGAATTTGGGATGAAAAAGTGCGGGGTTTTGACATTGAAACGAGGAAATATTGTTAGAAGTGAAGGAATTGAGCTAGCTGATGGACAAACAATGAAAGAGGTTCAGGAGGAAGCTTACACTTATCTAGGTATTGTGGACTTAGATAAAATCAAAGAAGCTGAAATGAAAGATATAATTTGAAAGGAATACAAAAGAAGGTTAAGGCTGGTACTAAGATCAAAGTTGAATGGGAAAGATAAGGTGTCAGCGATCAACACATGGGCAGTGGCCATATTCCGGTATGGATCGGGAAAAATACAATGGAGAGAAAACGAGCTTTAAGATTTAGACAGACAATGACAATGTATGGAGAGTGATGTTGAAAGGCTGTATGTGAAAAGAAGAGATGGGGGAAGAGGTCTTATAAGTATAGAAAGATATGTCAAAGATGAGGAGAGTAGTTTGAAAGTGTTCGTGTCAAAATCTAAAGAGAAACTGTTAAAGGTTGTAGCAAAATTCGAGGAATTAAATGCAAGAGAACTGGAGGAGGTTAAAGATCTTAATACAAGAAATGAAAACGAAGCGAAAGATAGATGAACTGGAAAGATAATCCATGGGCAGTTCGTCAGAGACTAACAGATGATGTAGACAAGGAGAAGACTTGGGGATGGTTATCAAAATGCGATTTAAAGGTTGGTACAGAAGCCTTGATTTGTGCCGCACAAGAACAATCGATCAGGACAAATTATGTGAAGTATCACATTGATAATACGGCTGAAAGCCCCCTGTGTCGATTGTGTGGCCAAGCAGGTGAAAATATTCAACACATTGGAAGTGTATGTGGGAAGTTACCCCAAAAGGAGTACAATAGGCGTCATGATAATGTAGCGAGAAGGATCCATTGGGATATATGCGAGAAAAGAGGACTGGAATGCAGTGAGAAATGGTATGAGCATGCCCCTGAGGGAGTTGTGGAGAGTGATGATGTAAAGTTGTTATGGAATGCAAATATCCCGTGTGATAATGTGATAGAGGCAAGAAGGCCAGATTTAGTCTTGGTAGAAAAGAAGGAACAGAAGGAGAAAAAAAAAGTAGAAAAGTATCAAGATCTAAAAAGAGAAATAAAAAGCCTTTGGAAACTGAAGAAAGTAGAAGTTGTCCCTATTGCTATTGGAGCTCTGGGATCTGTGACCAAAGGATTTGAGAAGTGGGTTGAAAAGCTTGGGATTCACTGCAACTTAGGAGTACTTCAAAAGACTGCGTTGTTGGGAATTGCCAGGATTTTGCGAAAATTACTGAAGATTTGAGAAAGAAAATGCTGGTAGCCCATGGTCATTTGTTATGGCCCGCCTATCAGCATAGAACCCGGCAATAAGAACAGCCAGACACAAAGCGTGATAAAAAAAAATAATAGTAATAATAATTATAATGATAATTATGAAAATAATATGATGATGATGATGAAAATGGTAATTATGATGATAATTATAATAACAATAATGATAATAATAATAGTAATAATAATATTAGTAATAAGAATAAGAATAAGAATAAGAATAATGATGAGACTAGTAAACATAATATTAATAATAATGATAATAATAATGATAA
>NC_061821.1:34316519-34319019 GCF_019202785.1 Penaeus chinensis | reverse complement strand
CCCGTGGCTGGAAGCGAATGGTGCGGCCCCGTCGGCGTTAGGCCCTCGATCATGATGGTGATGATATAGTATCTAGCTTTCATAATGTTTTCCTTATCTAACAAATCATTCACTTTCTTATAATTTATATTTGTTGAAGCTCAGTTACTAAAATTTACCCTGTCAGATATTTACGAACTATATTGCTTAATACGCCTTTTTTATCCCATATACCTTCTCCCTCTCATTCATCCCATCCCTATTTCCATTCCTCTCTCACGCACCTCATTCTCTCATACTTCTCTGCACTCCATTCTCTGGCTAGTAAAAAAAGGGACATAACTAGATTTTAATGATCTCTCTTACCTCGGCTTCGCGACACATTCCAATAGAATACCGCTCCTTCAAATTACAATAGAATGTCTTTGGTGAGCCATCAAGATATAATTAGAAAAGAAATTCTCAGAAAAGCCTCATAACTCTATTCAACCCGGTGATAAGGTGTGAAGCAAAAATCCTTAAGGGACGTTGATAAGAGATTAGGTGAACACCGAAACATAGAAGACAATTTTGTGGGTACGTGTTTCCCACCGTGTCCGCCTGGGCTGGGAATTTAATTGTGCTTATTTATGTTAACATATCATTCTTTTTATTTATTCACAGCTTGTCAATTTTGTAAAAGTGTTCATTAATTCAACTGCGTACATACGTGTGTATGTCTGATTGAATTATTTCTTTCTCTTTAGCATTAAGACACTTTTAGCAACTCTCTCTCTCTCTCTCTCTCTCTCTCTCTCTCTCTCTCTCTCTCTCTCTCTCTCTCTCTCTCTCTCTCTCTCTCTCTCTCTTCTCTCTCTTTCTCTTTCTCTCTCTCTCACTCACTCAATCACTAACTCACTCACTCACTCACTCACCTACTCTATATCTATCTATCTATCTCTATCACTCGCTCCCTCTCTCTCTTTCTCGCTCACTCTGCACACATTTCCTCCCTTCGCTTTCAATCCTACAGCTTGTCCTCCCCTATTCATCATCTTCTCTTTTCCTCGGCTGATCTAAATCTCTTCAGTGTCGCGCCGTAACTTTCCTTCCCCCGAATGCTACCCCGCACGCATCCTGTCCTTCAGAGCTTCGTAATTCATGGTAATTCGCAGTTTTACCTTATCCCTCGCAGAATTATTCAGTATAAACCGCAGTAACCAAGAAAGTTTAGAGACACTAATTTAAACTTGCAAAATAGACTGATGCATATTCATTTAGATTTTAGAATATTCTCCTCGAACGATTGGGACCAGTTGGGAGACCAACGCGCAAATAAACAAACGCACACTCATGCATTCACATGCAAGTGCTTGTATAGCCTTTCAATATTGCAAGTGTAGCAGCTTCTTAGATAAGCTATAAACACAGTCATAACTACACATATTCACACACACACATACATATATATATATATATATATATATATATATATATATATAAAAATAAACAGACACATATGTATATATATATATATATATATATATATATATATATATATATATATATATATATATATATGTATATGCATATATATACATACATATATACATATACATATGTGTGTGTATATATTATAACAATCTCTCCAAATTTACGGCCTGTGCGTACCAAAGTGACATTTAAGAAAGTGCGTTCGAAAGTAGTATGCTTAGTGTGCGTTGAGCATGAGGATTCGCGAACCCGAGGTTCCGAAGCGGAGGGCGCAGCAGTCTACCTGGGGGCCGACGTGGACTGAAAACGTGAGTCTCGACTGAGCGGCCATTGCTCCATGGTACACAGGTACACGGTGGACTAACTTTGAAAATTAGTTCAAACATCTGGAACCTTAGTTGCATCTAAGTGTACTGGTGAAGTATATACTTTGTCTGTGTTAGGGTATGAGGTGAAACATATGGAAATAAGTGGTGTTGTTGTTGTTATGCTGTAATCCGGCTTTCTTGGGAAATATGATTGTATTAAATCGCCGCTAGAATTGAAAAAAAAAAATTATATTTATCATCAATAATTTTTTTTTTTTTTTGTATAATGTTTAATGATTTTGTTGTGTGCAATATAATTAATGAAGTAATTAAACTTGTGAAACACTGTTCAATTTAAATAAACCTACTGTATATATATATATATATATATATATATATTCATATACCTGTATATATATGTATATACATATACATCTATGTATATATGCATATATATGTATGTGTATATATAGTTATTTATATACATATATCTATATATGAATATGTATATATATGAATATATATATATATATATATATATATATATATATATGTATATGCACATATATATATGTATGTATGTATGTATATATGTATATATGTAGGTAGATAGATAGACATATAGATATATGTGTGTGTATGTATTCAGTCTATGTTTGCATTAAACTCGGGGTCCTGAGTTTAATTCCCCGCCGCGCTCTGACTGCTGGCTCGAGCTCGAGAAAACGACACATCGCCTT
>NC_061821.1:34299019-34301519 GCF_019202785.1 Penaeus chinensis | reverse complement strand
GGAATCCTCCTTAATCAAGCTGCTGCCTAATTACATCTTGAACAGCGGTTTTTCTCATGCCGACAGTCTGCTCGTTTCCGACCTCCCTTCGCTTCCGTTCACCTGTTCACTCCAGCCCCGTACTCACTACGTTGCCTCTCCTCTCTCTCTTTTACTCTCCCTCCTCTCCCCTTCCCCTTCAGAGCTGAAGAATAAATTCAGGAGGATTTCGAAACTTCAGTAACACTTGCACATATACATGCATTTATATATATATATATATATATATATATATATATATATATTTATATATATATGATATCTATCTGTCTATCTATATATATATATATATATATATATATATATATATGCATACATACATATATTCACACACACACACACACACACACACACACACACACACACACACACACACACACACACATATATATAAATACATATAACACCCACATACATATATATGTATGTGTGTGTGTGTGTGTGTGTCGTTTGTATATGTGTGAACACGTTAGAGAATTCTTGAGAAAGGCAGTGAGATGCTTTAGGGAAAAGTTTTGAACTCAATAAAAATAAAAGTAAGAAGGCGTATGGAAATGAAGTCGAAGCACACCAGGGGGAAAACTGTAACCGTGACAGAGGGTTGTAAAAGAGAGATGTAGTGAGCGTTCCAAGCAACAGTTGAACGTAGAGGCAGAACAGAATCTAAAAGATCTTGGCGCTTATGCTTGCTATAAAGGTATTGTCACGAAGTTGATCGAGAAAATGGAAAACGAGACTGATGGAATGGTGTTAAAAAAGAAGGAAAAAATATTTTTGGGAAGAGGGAAGAAGAGAGAAAAGAGAAGATGTTCGAGATAGAGAAGGAAATACTACAAAGACAAAAGTGTACACTGTAATAACGTGAAGTCTTACTAGAGAAAGAATTTTCGAATGTTAGAAATATGTATTTTAGCCTTCCTTGCTTTTTTTTCTTTTCTGACATTTGGATATAGAAGAAATAAAATTATATTCTTTTTACATTGGCACTAGTGTTCCTGAAATTGCTTATAATCTCATTATTCGCGTAATGTGTCAAATGATTCCATTTTTTTTTTTTTTTTTCATTCCAGAAATCTGAAAATTCTAGTCATCGCATCCACCATTCATTCATCGCCATCATCATCATCACCATCTGACCACATCATACCCCACCTCACCATCATATTAGTTATCATAATTTCCATCGCCAAGAAAGTAAACGATCATCTTCATTATAACTATCTTCCTTATGTGCATCGTACTGCCAGGCATCACCGCATCACGCCCTTCCTAACCACTACCATTATCTCATTATCACTAAATC
This sequence comes from Penaeus chinensis, assembly GCF_019202785.1. Classification (NCBI taxonomy): domain Eukaryota; kingdom Metazoa; phylum Arthropoda; class Malacostraca; order Decapoda; family Penaeidae; genus Penaeus; species Penaeus chinensis. Next base: position 34,300,177 of record NC_061821.1, on the reverse strand, counting down.
CCTCAGTCTTTATCACAACAGCAAATCATTCTCTCTATCGTCATCACCATCCCAGATCCAACCATCATCACCATCATTCACTCTCCTTCATCCACTATACCTCATCACACACCCGTCTCACCACCACCATTACCATCAGGCCGCCCTCTCACCCGTTCCCTTATCATCACCATCAAAAGCAATCTCCAAAATAAAATCATAAACGCATTTGGACTCGTTTGAACGTAGACCGAGGAAAACGACTTTGGCTCGATTCCAGCAGAGGAGTTAAGTAATAGCTGCGTCCGTTAAATATCACACAATCGACGGGAGAGAGAGGGAGGGGGGTGTAGAGGGAGGGAGGGAGAGAGGGAAGTAAGGAGAGGAAGAGAGAGAGAGAGAGAGAGAGAGAGAGAGAGAGAGAGAGAGAGAGAGAGAGAGAGAGAGAGAGACATAGAGGGGGGGGGGTCATACAGAGGGAGAGGAAGAAAAGTAGATAGAGAGAGAGAGAGAGAGAGAGAGAGAGAGAGAGAGAGAGAGAGAGAGAGAGAGAGAGAGAGAGAGACATAGAGGGGGGGGGGGGGATGTCATATAGAGGGAGAGGAAGAAAAGTAGATAGATAGATAGAGAGAGAGAGAGAGAGAGAGAGAGAGAGAGAGAGAGAGAGAGAGGGAGAGAGTCAGACAGACAGACTAACAATCAGACAGAGAAACAAACAGACATACATTCACACAGAAAAAGGGAAAGCGAAATGTGGATGGGAATGAAAAGGTGGAGGAGGGGTGGGGGGGTAGAAGGTATTCGGGAGAGGGTAGGTGGCGGTGGTGGAGTAGGAGGGGGAAGAAGAAGACGGGGAGGAGTAGGAGGAGACGGAAGAGGGGGGAGAAGAGGGGTGAGGAGGTGGAGGAAGAAAAGGAAGAGGAAGAGGGGGGAAGAGGAGGAGGAGGAGGAGCATGAGAAGAGGGGGAGGAGAAAGAGGAGGGGGAAGAGAAGTGAGGAGGAGGAGCAAGAAGAATGGGAGGAGGAGGAAGAGGAAGAGGGGAAGAGGAGGAGGAGGAGGAAGAGGTGGGAGGGGAAGGAGGATCGGAAGAAGAAGAGGGAGAGGAGGAGGAGGAGAAACAAGAGAAGGATGAGGAGGGGGAAGAGGAAGAGGGAGAGGAGGAGGAGAAAAAGAGAAGA
>NC_061821.1:34291519-34294019 GCF_019202785.1 Penaeus chinensis | reverse complement strand
TCAGGGAATAACCAAGCAAAACTTCAGAGCCCTAAGGACTGTGTAGAGCATTAACACAGATGATGGTGCTTATTATGATTTTTTATTGTTGAGAATCTTGTTATCTCTTATTAGAAGCATTAATGATATTAATGTTCTTTTCATTAATATTATTATTTTTATACCTATTTACGCATACACAATCCTGTGATAGACCGAGAGACAGATAAATAGACAAATAAGTAGATAGATAGATAGATATACAGATATATAGATAGATAGATAGATAGATAGGCAGATAGATAGACAGATAGATAGATTGATAGATAGATACATACAGAGAGAGAGAGAGAGATAGTGAGAGTAAGAGAGAGAGAGAGAATGATGGATGCTTGACTCTGCCTCTGTGCAGTGAGTCAGCACTTGAATTATGAGAGTCATGAATCAGGCTACCATGGCTTTCCTTCCATCATATTCTATTATATTGTATCGTTCCTCCTTTTGATAACCTGTTCGCAGTTTATCATTTCTTGAAGCTATACTATTGGCTTTAGTAATAAAATCTTACGAAATCCTTTTAAATCGCAGGTAATTACACAAGTAAGGTGATTTAATGATCCGTGGAATGATTTAATACTGTATAATAAACCACGCTACAGGAGGTAATCTTAAGCCGTAGCTTGAATATTTACCTCATTATGTTTGTATTCAGTTGCCATTTACAAAAGTATGGTTTGGATGTAGATGGAACAAGTGGGGTGTAATTTGACTGTAATGGCAATATTAACCGAATACAGTCTGAGTGTCTGAATGTGTGGGCGAGCTTGTTGAAACGAGGCTTGTGTACTTTAGACTCTCGGCATCGTTCACGCGAAGCTTATCTGAATATCGGAAGATACAAAGCCAGGCCAAGGGGCAGCCCAAGATCTACACACAAATGGAGTCGTTTTCCGCAGATTTTTTTTTCTTTCTTTCTTTTTTTACAGCGATGTATGTCCTACAAGAAAAAAACAGTTGCGAACTCTGAAACAATGGGCTATTCTAGTGGACATGACTTTGCAGTATATTAATAACAAATCGTGGCTCAAAATATAACACATACATACACAGGCACGCACACGCCCACGTACGTCCCTACAAACAATCACCCTGTGTCTGTATGTATCTTTCGTATCAATTTCCTCCACCTTTTAATTTTCCTTTACATTTGTTTTGCACTGCTTTTCTCAACCTCGAAGCTTCCTATCCCCCCGTCCTCTCAAACTCGCCAATCCTTTCCCACTAACCCCTTCCCGCCGATATCCGCCAAACCCTCCACTTTTCGTCCTGAGAAATGATATATGACTACCTGACTCCGGCCAGCAAGAGGTTTTTCTCTCTAAGGAATACAAACATGATAACTTTCGCTTCTGCTTTTCCTCAAAAGTTTCAAAAGCTCTTGAAATTTCTTTTTTTTTTAGCTCTCCTTTGCGCTCATCGCTTGACAATTTTGAGAATACAAAGATCAAACATTTCCCAGACGTTAAGTGTGTCGAGATGATCATTCTCCTGATGATATCGTTGCAAAGTCAAACAAATTTCTCCTGGGCGGCTGAGTGTGCTGAGACCAGACAGCCCGAGCTATTGATTTATTCGGATCCTTGGGACGGTTCATTGCCAGTCACAAGGGCAGTAAACACTCCGTCTTCCTTTTGGCGAGCCAGCTAGGAATGTTCGCCTCATGACGTCACACTGATTACCATTACGATGCCTTCTGGTCTTACAAATATAATTCTTTAGCATTATTTACTACAAATAATTAACGAAGATTTTTTTTCGGTAATGTCACAAGCAGTCCCCTGACCTGGAATGACTCACTTTATTCCACAAGAACGTCTTTGATACAAGGTTTTCTTAATCCCTTTTTGTGATTGGTGAATCCTTGTCTCCAGAATTCGTGTTTTAATGTCTGCAAGTCTTAATGTATATGGACTTAAACAACTGTTATATTTGAAATGCCATTTACTTTGCATGTGTTTATTGTTTTATTCTCAAGGAACATGTTTGGGGAAACTAACTTTAAGATTTAGTCATTGTATATAAAATTATTTTAATAATTTTAGGTTTATTTATTCTTCCAGTATGGGGAGACATGATTGTAGTGTCTTATTTAGGGAACAGTTCCTAGTAGTATTAAGTCACTCAAAAGACGATGTCTTAATTTTTGAGGTTATATTTAAATGTAAATCATTCTATGGAAATATATAATAGCCTAAGTGTCGATTTGATAATATCAGCTGTTTGTTGTCTGCAACTTCGAATAATAGAGGGATTAGTCAGACTTCACCTTCACAAATCTGAGTTGATGCCAGGAAAAAGTCTATAAAAAAACATTTTTTTCATCGTTATGTTTTCTTTTACAAAAAAAAAGGCTAATACATTTTACTATTTTATATTATTACTTACTTTTATAGCTTCACATAATAGCCTGGCTGGGTTGATCATTGTATAAAGAAGCTGCATTATGTTGTTGAAATTACTA
>NC_061821.1:34279019-34281519 GCF_019202785.1 Penaeus chinensis | reverse complement strand
TTCGTGTGTGTTTATGTGTGGGTGTGTGTGCGTGTACGAGTATATGAAGATTTAAAAGAAGTGAAGAGAAAGAAAAAGAAGTATAGGAAAAAGTGAAAGGAGGAAGTATAAGAGAACATGGAGGAGGAGGAGACGACATGGAAGGAGAAGAGAGAGAAATGTAATGAAAGGGAGGCTCTCACTACAGAGTGGATTCCGCCATCTCAGGAATCCAGACAATTACAAGTTCACAGACAATGTGCAGTTCCGTCCTCTTGGCTGACACACATTCACCTAATGGATAACACGTAATGTTATTGTTAAATACGCACCTCGAAAGCCTCTTGTATGAATAGATTTTCTAAAGCTCTTTTAAATTTCTTGCGATATTAACACTTTCCTTTTCAACGTTACACTTTCTAAATAGCTGCAGCCGTGTGTGTGTTTATCTGTGAATGTCCCTGGTGTACTCCTTCCATTTTACGTCATGACGTTGGGAAAGGCATATCTTTCGGTAAACTTCCCGAAGCGAAGCACTATTGGCAATGGGATATCGTGTCAGGATAACGCGTAAGTGGAATAAACATTGTCCCATGCCTGAGACCGCCGTAAGAGAAAATCGAATGAGTGGTATATGCCCATCGTGCCTCGGGAGTCTAGACGAAACGGGAGACAGATAGTGCAAAGCGTAGCTGTCTGTGATGATGTTAGCTCTTGAAAACTAGATGTAGCGGCTCCCTTATACCGCAGATGTCTTCGGGGCGCAATCGTAAACACAGATCTTGCATATTGCTTTCCCCTTGGCTGGGGCCTTCAAGACATTCAGACGATCCTGAGCCCCCAATATCCATGCTTTGAAGAAAACGGGAAAGCTCGAAGGGTCCAGATCCGATGACCGGAAATCTAGTATACCTTGTTACGGGCGTCCAGGCCCTCTCCAACTTAAGCAACTAAGATGGTTATCGTTTGCAAAACAGCGAAAGTTTTTTTTTTTATGTATGATATTGGCTAAAAGAAAAGAACTGGATGGGAATTGTTGCCGGGCGTAAATTTAGGGGAAATTTCTTAGTTCTTCTTCTGTGTGTGTTTGTTTGTGTGTGCATATATATATATATATATATATATATGTTTATATATGTATATATATATATATATATGTATATGTATATATAAATCTATTTATCTATTTTTCATCTATATCCCGATCTATCTGTCTATCTATCCTTCTATCTATTTGCTATCTATCTATCTATCCTTCTATCTCTCTCTCTATCTATCTATCCTTCAATCTATCTGTCTATTTATTTACCCATTTATTTATTTATATGCATATACGTCTCTATCTCTCTCTCTCTCTCTCTCTCTCTCTCTCTCTCTCTCTCTCTCTCTCTCTCTCTCTCTCTAATAAACACACACACACACACATATCAAGACAACCTGCACAAATAATAAGCTATCGTTTAACTTACCTCCACCTCCCTTCCGTTTCCGAATGAAACAACCATTCCCGAGGCACCCATTTCTCGACTGTCATTCCAGAATACCAGCACAATATTCTGATTCGCACTCGGCCTCTAAAGCTTACATGGTCTGCTTAAGATAAATCAACAGCGAGGGGAGATCTGCCAGACACAGGGATGCTGCGAACGGAGATAAGACCTGTGGGTCATGAGGTTTCGGGTGAATAGGAAGCTTCGGTTGGTGGACTAATGTGGCCCGGGGTTATCCCCTTTCATTCCTTCTTGTTCTTCTTTGTATTACTTATGTTGGTGGTATTCTATTTGTTGGGATTATAGGCTAGGTGCCAGTATTTAAGTGTTTTCCGTTTAGCTATTTTATTGTGTATTTTGGTGTGCCTCAACCACCTCCTCTCTCTATCTGTCTGACTCTCTGTTTCTCTCTCTCTCTCTCTCTCTCTCTCTCTCTCTCTCTCTCTCTCTCTCTCTCTCTCTCTCTCTCTCTCTCTCTCTCTCTCTCTCTCTCTCCCGACCCCATGTCTGGCTTTAACTGGAAGACGGATTACGCATGTGTAAACGAGAAATGTCATGAATAAATTTGATTATTTGCAATTGGAATGAAGTCGGAGGTCAGAAGCATGTATTTCGCTTCATGTGAACGCCCCTCGAAGGCTATTAGAACGCGTGCATACAAACCCGTCTCGCCGTAAAGACATAATCGAGATAAAGTTAATATTTGTTTCCTCATTCCTCCTTCAGAGTTGCCAACGCTGGGTGAATTTTCTGAATGCTGGAACTTCAGTACGGCGATGCGACATGAAGGGGGAAAGAAAGAGAAACCGACAGGAGTTGGTCCGGCCCTCGACGGCGCAGGAGAGGGTTTACGTAACATTTTCTTGTGTGGATCTCGGATGTTCTGCACACGCGAGAGGGAGTGGGGGTGGGGTAAATGTGTGAGATGAGATACTTCTGACAGCTCCGAGAAAGAAACTCCTGAAAGAGACTAAGGAGCCTTAAGGGATTCTGTTTCTTACTGGAAACATTTTAGACAGTTGTTTGTTTGT
>NC_061821.1:34271519-34274019 GCF_019202785.1 Penaeus chinensis | reverse complement strand
TATTATTATTATTATCATTTTTGTTGCTATTTTTGTCATTATTATTATATATTGTCATTATTATTATATATTGTCATTATCATTATATTAATATATATTATTACTATTGTAATTATTATGATTATTATCATTATCATCATCATTATTATTGTTATGAATTTTATCATCATCACTAACATCATCATCCTCATCTGTATTATCTTTATATTTCTATTGTTGTTGATATCTTAATGAACATTGAACATGCCATTATTATAATCAACATCCTTATTATCATAATTTTTATTTATTATTATTATTATTATTATCATTCATTTCATGTCATTTCACTTTATTACTATTTTTATTAATTTAATTATTATCACTGTTATTATTATTATTATTATTATTATTATTATTATTATTATTATTATTATTATCGTTATTTTTGCTGTTATAATCATTATCATGATTATCATTATTTTTGTTACTATTAGTATCATATTCATTATCATTATCAATATTATTACTTCGGTTATTATATTTAGTAGTAGTAGTAGTAGTAGTGGGAGGAGGAGGAGGAGTGGTAGCAGCAGTAATAGTAGTAGTAGTAGTAGTATTGCTATTATTGGTATTATTATTATTATTATTATTATTATTACTACTACTGTCGCTACTACCATCCTTATCATAATTTTTATTATTAGTTGTAGTAGTTGAAGTAATAGAAGTAATAGTAATAATACTCGTTATTGTTATTATTATCATTATTATTCTAGACATTATAACAAATATTATTATCCTTGTTGTGGTTGCCATTATTATTATGATGATTATTATTATGATTATTGTTGTTGTTGTTGTTGTTGTTGTTAATATTATAATAATTATTGCCATTTCTATTACTCTAATCATGATTGTCATTATTTACATTCTTGTTATTATTCTCACCATTATTATTATTATCATCATTATTATCATTATTATTGTCAATTTTATTATTATTATCATTATCATAATTATTATTATTATTATTATTATTATTATTATTATTATTATTATTATTATTATTATTACCATCATCATAATCATTATTATAATCATTACCATTATTATTATTATCCTTGTTATGGCAATTAGTATCGTTGTTGCTGTTATCATTTTCATCATTATAATATTTTCATCATTACTATTATCATTATTATTATATTTTCATCATTACTATTATCATTATTATTATGTTCTCATCATTACTATTATCATTATTATTATCATTATTATTATTATTATTATCATTATTATTATCATTACCATTAGTAGTATTAGCGTTATCATTATTATTATCATTGCTACTGTTTTTTACCATTATTAGTAATTATTATTATTATTAGTAGTAGTATCCTTACTGTCATTATTATACTTACTATCATTATTACTATTGTTATAATTATTGTTATTATTATTCAATCATTATCATTATCAAGAAATATTATTATAATCATCATGATAATCATGCTTATCATAATGAGGAATATTACCCGCATCGTCATCATCAGTAGTAATATTAGTAGCAATGTCATGTTCAATACGTGTGTGTGTGTGTGTGTGTGTGTGTGTGTGTGTGTTCGTGTATGTGTGTGTGTGTGTGTGTGTGTGTGTGTGTGTGTGTGTGTGTGTGTGTGTGTGTGTGTGTGTGTGTGTGTGTGTGTGTGTGTAGTGTGTGCGTGTGTGTGCGTGTGTGTGTGTGTGTTCTAAATGTTAAGTGAGAATAACAAATTCCAACACTGGCCAGAACTTTCGCTTGCTCTCAGATATGGTCGCTTTGGTTGGCTTCTCGCTGAAGTATTTATGAAAATGCTAATGAGGTTTTGTTACATTCTACTTGAAAATGCTCCATAAGCTCGTGTAAATCGTAGCAGCGTTAAAATGCTGGCGACATATTTTGACTGTAAGACCTAACAATGTGTATATTTGTCGGTGTTTGTTGCATGGTAAGCAAAGACCACGTTCAGATATTTGCTTTATTCTTCAGTCATGTCCGGTTTCAAGTGGAAAAAAAGGGAGAGAAACTCGGAGGGGAAAATGGAGACAGATAGAGATAACGGAACTGGGGATGAAAAGGGGAGGAAGAACGAACAAAGGGAAGGCGGAAGCAGGTGCAAGAAAGAGGGGTGAAGGATGAACGAAAGATTAAAGGATAGAGGAGAGGAGGGGGATGTTTTTAAAAATTTGTCATAAGAAATTGGAAGGAGATAATATAATGGGGAGAGGGGGGTTAGTTCCTACTAAGGGAGGGACGGTGGGGTAAAGATTATTAATAGCTGGAGCACTCTGGTGTAAAGACAATCACAGAAGCGTAAAAAGAGCGAATGGAAGAAAAGGGAAATGGAAAAATTAGAGGTCGTCCGTCTCTGCCTCTCAGGAGGTGCGATATTTCTGGTCAACCCGTTTATAAGGTCAGAGGTCAAATGTTAGAAGGTCCATTAAAGGCAATGCAGATCGCTCCATTTGCATAATGCTG
>NC_061821.1:34251519-34261519 GCF_019202785.1 Penaeus chinensis | reverse complement strand
CCTCCCTCTCTCTCTCTCTCTCTCTCTCTCTCTCTCTCTCTCTCTCTCTCTCTCTCTCCCTCCCTCTCTCTCTCTCTCTCTCTCTCTCTCTCTCTCTCTCTCTCTCTCTCTCTCTCTTTCACATACACACGCGCTCGCACGTCAGTCTTCTTTCTCTTTTCTTTTTTTTGTCGTTCTTGTTCCGCCTCTTCCTTCTTTTTATTATTAATAATATTCTAATTGTTATTGTATTTTTCCATACTTTTTTTTTCTTCTTCTTCCTCTTCATTTTGCTTTGTGATAACAGGAATGAGATATTTGGCGATGAAATGGTGCAGACGAGACTGTATGTTTGGCGACTGCCACACTAAGATTAATGACCAGAAGGTTCCTAATGTGTTTGAAAGGGAAATGGAAACTTGACGTGATAAAGACAAGGAAATTTGGACTTGATAAAGATAAGAGAGAGAGAGAAAGGGAGAATAACGGTAACAAGAGGGGGATAGAAGAGAGGGTGAAAGAGACAGCAAGAAAAGGGTGATGAGAGAGGAAGGAAGGGAGAAGACAGAGATATTGAAGAAGTTAACGAGTGGTGCTGTGTGTGTGGGGGGGGGGGCGGCAAGACGGAGAGACAGGAAAGAGAGAAAGAGAGAGCGAGGATTGAAGAGAGATACGGAAGTGTAGATGCAGACGTAAAAAAGGAATGGTAATACATATATATCAGACAAATTACAAATGAGGACAGCGTGCCGTAGAGACCGATAAAAAGGAGGAGACGGAAGACCCTATATTTCATCTGTCTTCAACAAAAAAAAAAGGGAAAAAAATCGAGGGCAAATGAAGAGAGACTGCCTAATATATCTAAAAAGGTTAATGGACTGAGTTGATGGACGCTATTAAGCAGATGGGAGTAGACCTGATAAGGAAAGAGTAACGTCCAATCTGAATAAATGTAGGGAATGACCAAAAAGGCGAACGGATGTGTGCATATATGTGTTATATATATATATATATATATATATATATATATATATATATATATATATATATATGTATATATATATATGTATATATATGTGTGTGTGTGTGTGTGTGTGTGTGTGTGTGTGTGTGTGTGTGTGTGTGTGTGTGTGTGTGTGTGTTGTATAACATATATTTGTGTATATATATATATATATATATATATTATATTTATATATATATGTATGTATATATACATATATACACACACATACATACAGATACATATAAATGTGTGTGTGTGTTTATATATATATACATATGACATTATATATACATATTCATACATACATATGTATATGTATGTATATATGTATGTATGTATGTATATGTACACACACACACACACACACACACACACACACACACACACACACACACATATATATATATATATATATATATATATATATATATGTGTGTGTGTGTGTGTGTGTGTGTGTGTGTGTGTGTGTGTGTGTGTAAATGCAATATATATATATATATATATATATATATATATATACATATATACATATATATATAAATATATATGTATATATTAATATATATATATATATATATATATATATATATATATGTATATGAATGTGTGTATATTTATGTGTACATACATACATACATACATATATATATATATATATATATATATATATATATACGTACGTACGTACGTGCACTCGTTAAAAATATGTATCTTTACTCCGGAGTAGATGAAACCGAAACGATGGTTGGAAGTTGATTCGGAAAGGTTGATACTTGTTTTCATGACTCGGCAGATAAAGCTTCATAATGTGTTCGAATAGTGTTTCGGACTTGATATGGCTAGAGCCTCATATAATGCCAATATTAGTAATGGAGACCTCATACACCATATATAGCGTCACAATTACGTTTTACTCTGAGGGATTATCAAGAACCGAAATGTCAGCAAAATTAGGTATTTCGAAGCCAACCGTGTCTCTGTGGATCCAGCGACACCAAGCAACTTGATCCACCAGAGCCAAGGGCAGAAATGGGTGTCCTAGATGCACGACGGAGGAAGATCAAGTAAATGTCATTCAAAACTATAAATCGATGTGCTATATGAATGACAAATAGAAAGCTGATGAAAACCATTTGATACTCGGTGACTGGTTTTGAAAAGGGGGCGGGGCCGTAAGTTAGTTGCCACATCCCCTGGGGTTGGGGAGCTGACGGATGTCGGACCCAGCAGATTTATGGGGTATGTTTAAGTAGAAATCCTGGGCGAGATGTTTCTACCATTGATGAGGGCCATAGCGTTCCTTAAGACAGCCATTTTACCTCGTCCAGGATGACAGCCCTATCCACACGAGCTGTGTCGTGAATGTGTGATTTTGGCAACACCCAAATCGCCGATCTCAACCCCATTGAGAACGTGTGGGCAGCCACGGGCAGAGACTTCTCCCAAGATCATACCGCAATCGTCATATCGCCCATGCCCAAGAAATTGGAGGTGATTGTGCTATGCCAGTTGATGTCGCCGTTAGTGGCATCCATACCACTCAGACTTGCCAGCATTCGCCAAGCAGGTGGCCATAACACGAAATATTAAAAGTATTACATATTTAAAAACCCTTGGGGGGGTGGGGATACGAATATCAGCTTGGGCTCACAACACTTTTTGCAACCACTTTCATCGTCGTATCATAATGTTAAGTCAGAAAGAGTAAAGATACTTAGTTTAGAGTGTAAATATATATATATATATATATATATATATATATATATATTATCTATCTTCATATATGTATGTATATATATGTGTGTGTGTGTGTGTGTGTGTGTGTGTGTGTGTGTGTGTGTGTATGTGTGTGTGTGTGTGTGTGTATATGTATGTATCTGTCACTGATTTGCTTAGTACTGAATACAACTCTCATTCTATATGCATATTAACTGTAGTTAATGAACCAATCGTAATGAATCATCTAACATAATTGGCGATTATTTAGGTAGATATCACGCTGTTATAAACTGCACATTTCTGCAGCTCAAGTCTCAAATAGGATATTAAAATCCATATTTCATAAACCAAAGCCTAATCTTGTTGAAGTTTATAATCTGTCATCATTGCGAATGTGTAAACTCATTAGAGAGTGAATGCAAGACAGGCAGTCCAGCATGCATTATGATTGCAAGGCGTATATTGTGGCTTATATTTAGTGTGTCTGTCAACACTAGTATTGCTGTGATTCATGTTATTATCATTATTATTATCATTGTTATAATTCTGGTTATTAATATTGTCTTTAATCATATTACCGTTGATTATACTCTCTACCTTTATCATTTTTATCATTTTTTAAAAATTATCTTCATTAATATCATATCATACTATTATTTATTACTATTACTACTATTGTCATTATTAGTCGTATTAGTAGTAGTAGTGGTAGTACTATAATTATTATCATTGTTATTAATATTATTATTATTATTACCATTATTACTATCAGTATTATTTTTGTTATTATTATTGTTATTATCATAATTGCTGCTATTATTATCACTATTATTTTAATTATCATTATTATTATTATTATTATCGTTCTTAAAAATTATAATTATTATCGTTATTATTATTATTATTGTGTTTGTTGTTGTTGTTGTTATTATTATTACAATTATAATTATTATTATTATTATTATTATTATTATTATTATTATCATTACTATTATTACAATTATTATTATTGTTATTATTATTACTATTATTATTATTGTTGTTGTTGTTGTTATTGCTATTATTATTTTTATTATCATTATTATTATTATTATTATTATTATTATTATTATTATTATTATTGTTGTTGTTGTTATTATTGTTATTATTATCATAATTATTATCATCATTATAATTTTTGTTATCATCATCATCATCATTATCATTGTCATCATTACAGTTAATATTACTATTATTATCATTATTATTATTATCTTATTTTTTATTATTGTTATCGCTGTTGTTATTATTCTTATTATCGTTATCATTATTATCTTTATCATTATTATTATTATTATTATTATTATTATTATCATTATTATTATTATTATTATAATTATTATTATTATTATTATCATTATCATTATCATTATTATTAATATCATTATCAGTTTTGATGATTATCGTCATTATTATCATTCTTATCATTATCATCACTGTCAATATCATGATCATTACCATTATCATTATCATTATCATTACCATTACTGCTATCATTATTATTGTTATTATCATTATCATTACTGCTACCTTTTACATTTTCATTATCCTCATTATTATCGTTAATATTACTATTATTATAATTATCTTTATCATCATTATGATTTTTTTCTATCATCACTACTATTATCATTATGATGATGATGACGATGATTTTCATTATTATTATTATCATCATCATCACCATCATCTTCTTCTTCTTCATCTTCTTCTTCTTCTTCTTCTTCTTCTTCTTCTTCTCCTTCTTCTTCTTCTTCTTCTTCTTCTTCATCACATCATCATTATAATTATCATTATTATTGTTATCATTATTATTATCACATAATCATCATTATCAGTATTATTAATGTGTCTGTTATTGTTATGGTATTATTATTATTATTCATTATCATCATTACCATTATCACTTATATTATTATTTTCATCAATTATCATCATTATCAGCATTACCATTATCACAAATATTATTATTTTCATCAATCATCATCATTATCATCATCATCATTACTGTTAAAAATATTATTGCAATTATTGATGTTGTTGTTACTGTTTTCAATTAACTTTATAATCACTATCATTATCATCATTCTCATTATCATTATAGTTATCATTATCATAGGAATCCTCATGTGAATAATAATATAGATAATAATGGCAATGAGAATAACATCTATAATTAAAATTATGATAATAACGAAAATAGTAATCCTGTAAATAACGATAATAGTGACGATCTTCTCAGACATCGGAACTGAATCTGATCATAAGACAGTCAAAGATATCAAACAAGTTGAAATGTAAGTTTCCAATACAAATGCAACATACAGATTTCCCTTCGGCATTAGCATAAAAAATTATGACATTTAAATAACATTTGCGTTTACAAAATCAATCGTAAATGTATTTGTAAATATATGTTTTTTATTATTAATATGCACTCACTATGCTATTGAATTTCCTTATTCATTCATGCACAGTATATTTGTGGTTGTCCAAAGAGACAAACTGCGTGTATTGTTCCCAGTTCTCACACTACTGGCCGTGTACAGTCAATATAGAGTTTTCACTTGGGAATCTTTTTGCGTTCCAACACCTGATATATTGTATACTTTTTTATGTTCGTGCCTTTCTTCTTCACCCTTTCCTTTTCTCACGCTTTCCTTTTCTCTCTATAGTTTTGCTCTCTGCTTATTGGCTGTGTTAGCTTGTGTTTGTTACTTTGTTGAATGGTTTTGCTACCTTACTTTTTCTTGTCGCATTTTCCTACATTCCAACCTCTAACTCCTTGTTTTGACCCACCCTACACTCTCTTTCAACTCTTCCATTTCACACTTTTCTTCGCCTTCATTTTTCACATTCTGCACCCTCCCGTTTTTTTCACTTCTGTTTCTGCATTTTCCCGCTCCGACCTTTATTGCTTCCACTCTCTCTCCCAAATTTTCCGCGAGCAGACACGTTTCCTCCACTTCTCTGTGTTAATCATCCTCCCGGCACGGTCTGGTGCTCACAATTTTCTCCTTCGGATTTCATTATTACTATTTATGTTCTCATTTCCTCTTTCAGATTTCCACACTTCGACTCCATTCATCAAGCTCGGTGCTCCTTTCTTGCACTTTCGATCTGCTGTGGCTTCGTGCAGTCTATTTTTAGTTTGTATTTTTTAACATGCAGACTTGGATTAGTTTTCATTCTCTGTGCCTTAGGTAGTCATTTTTTTACCTATTTTATGTTTTTCCTTCATCTTTCTTTAGATCAAGTAATCTATACATGATTGATCCGTCTCATAGATTGCTGAATAAAGGGAATATTTCTCTGGAGATACGGTCCATAAACATAAAGGATGATTAATATGATGAAAAATTTTCATTGTGATGCGTTGTTGAAACTATTTGAAACATTTATATTATTCTTCTCATTATTACAATAGTAGTTGTTGTTGTTGTTGTTATTATGATTAACATTTTCATTATAACTATTATTATACTACTACCATCATAATTATGATGATGATCATCATCAGCAGCATAATCATTGTCACTGCCATTTCACTATCATTATCATCATTAATTTACTTCTATAATTTTGTAATGTTTATTTTTGAAAAAAAATCTAATCTTACAAAAAAAGTAAATAAATATAGCGTAATAATTTCGTTTTCAAAGATGTACCAATTCCGTAATATTGCAGCTGCATAGAGGATGAAGAGGATAATACTTTTCCCTCTTTTCTTAAAAACTTTAAATTATAAGGAAGGTAATCAATTTCATACATACATACACACACACCACATACACACACACGACACAACATCAACACACAACACAACACACACACACACACACACACACACACACACATACAAAACACACACACACACACACACACACACACACACACATTCACATATACACACACACATACACACACTACGGAGCTTATATAAGACTGTGCGTTCCCAAACGCGTTCTCAGATCAATTGTCAATTTCATTTGTAATATAATAGTTTTATGTTCATGTTGGTACACTTTATTTCAAGGTTGTAGTTCATCAACCCGAAAATATTGATGCTTACATTTAGATGAAAGTTTAAACTAACAAAAGATATAATAAACGCATTTTCGACCAATTGGTCTGTGAACGCATGCCGTCATGTTCATGTGAGCGTTTTTTTATTGTTTTTTTTTTTTATCTTTCTTTTCACTATATCCCCTTTTACCACTGCAATCTTCGACAAACACCATTCCTCTGTACTAACTCTTCCTTTCCCATCCCCCTGTGCGCGATTTTTTCGAGTTACAGCTTTCCTCCATATATATATATATATATATACATATATATACATATATGTATGTATACATATATATGTGTATATATATACATATATATATATATATATATATATATATATATATATATATATATGTGTGTGTGTGTGTGTGTGTGTGTGTGTGTGTGTATAGACGTGTATAAATATGTTTATATATATATATATATATATATATATATATATATATATATATATATATGTATATATATATATATATACATATACATGTGTGTTTATATACATATATGTATTTGTATGTATTTGTATACGCATATATACGTGTATATGTTTATATATATACATATATATATATATATATATATATATATATATATATATATATATATATATATATATATATATATATATTTATATATATATATATATATATATATATATATATATATATATATATATGTATAGACGTGTATAAATATGTTTATATTTATATATATATATATATATATTTATATATATAAATATATACATATATATATATATATATATATATATATATATATATACACACATATACATGTGTGTTTATATACATATATGTATTTGTAAGCATTTGTATATACGTGTATATGTGTGTGTGTGTGTGTATATGTATATATATATATATATATATATATATATATATGTATGTATGTATAGATGTGTATATATGTTTATATATATAGATGTGTGTTTATATGTTTGTATATATAGATGTGTGTGTGTGTGTGTGTGTGTGTGTGTGTGTGTGTATGAAATTGATTACCTTCCTTATAATTTGCAGTTTTTAATAAAATAGTGAAAAGTATTATCCTCTTAATCCTCTATGCAGCTGCAAGATTACGGAATTGGTACATCTTTGAAAACGTAATTATTACGCTACATTTATTTACTATTTTTTGTAAAAAAAAATATATATATTTTTAAGTTTATTTTTTAAATAAACATTAAAAAATTATATATATATATATATATATATATATATATATATATATATATATATATATATATATATATATGCATGTTTCGTGGGGGAAGTCGCCGCCGTGGCATAAGTGGCAGCGCGCTGAACCGCGGTTGATTAAGAAGGCCATGCAATCAGATAAGGCTGGTAAAGCCAAATAACCTCTCAATAATAAACTGGGAGATTCCTAGGTTCTGCAGTGGAATGAATGGCTGTTGAACAAACAAACAAAGAGACATATATATATATATATATATATATATATATGTGTGTGTGTGTGTGTGTGTGTGTGTGTGTGTGTGTGTGTGTGTGTGTGTGCGTGTGTGTGTGTGGTGTGTGGTGTGTGGTGTGTGTGTGTGTGTGTGTGTGTGTGTGTGTGTGTGTGTGTGTGTGTGTGTGTGTGTGTGCGTGTCTTTGCGTGTGCGTGTATACATGTTAATATATATATGTGTGTGTGTGTATAGATAAATAGATATACTTCTATATATGTATATATATTGACATATATATACATATATATCATATATATGTATATATGTGCATATATGTGTACATATATAAATAGTTATGTATGTATATACATACATACATACATACATACATACATATATATACATACATGCATATATATACATATATACACATATATTTGTAAACATACATTCATATATCTGCACAGTGTCTGCAAAAAAAAGTTTACTTCGCGTTCCGAGAAGATCGTTCATCTAGCGAAACCAGGCAAATCTGCGCGGTCAGAGTTATGTGCTGCATATATGGCCAGTCCATGAACCAGGCTTCTCGCCAAAATGAGCGACTGTCTGATAGATTTATTAAACAGATTATATTTTCTGGTCAGAATTTCCTTAATACTATGTCAAGTTTGACAACTTGTAATTCCAAACAGAATGGTTCGAAACATATTAATTTTATACGAAAAAACACGTTGTTTAACATTATCAGAATTGCGAATGTTTCTAATGTATGTATTTGCAGGTAAGAAGGCATCAACACAGGCAATTTATAGCCTGGAAAGCTGCTGCCAAGCAGGCATCCAGAGAAGTAATAATGGTTCTGGAGCGCCAAAGAAGACGCTGCCAAAGATGGACACGGTGTTCAAGCCTAAGATGATGTCTGGACCTACTGTAACAGCATCAACACTTAAGAACAAGTATTCAGAGCTCACGCCAGTCAGGACCATCTAGTATCCCCTTCAGAAAGATCACGGTTTACCAACACAGCGCGTAGTTATGAAGCCTCTACTCACTAAAGCTATGAAAAAGAAAAAAAGAAATTTTATAAGAAGTACCAATGCAAGATACAACCCGATTGGAAGAAAGTGATGAAAGCAAGATAGTTAAACGCGTGTGTTGATTTGGGATTCTCTTATAAGGAATAAGGGCAGGCAAGGCTATACTTTCTTCTAAAGAATGTTACAGTGAGCGGAAGTGATAAGATTAACGTCTTGACGGAATATTTACCATGCTTTGGGGAATTTATGAACATAATATGTATATGAGTGGCTAGATAAGTCACCCCATCTGAATTCCATAAAAAACGCATTGAACATCATGCAGAACGAAGTGCAAGAGGCCAGACGTGGCAGCATCAAATATCTGCTGGAGGCACTGAGGAAGCTAACGTTTCACATGGATGGCTCCTATTTTGTCAGTCTTGCTTAATACATGTCAAAATGGACGCAGATGGCATTGCAGCAGAAAGGGAACATGATCAAGTATTAAGAAAAAAAAAGTTTATTTTCCCTCAAATGTCAATGTAAACATACATACATACACTCAGATATGTATGAGTGTATGTGTATGCAAGACTATAAGTTTCATAATCATGTTTAAGGACAAATCCATTGCGTTCACATCTGGTGCTTACCAGTAACATCAGCAAATGCAATGAAATTACGCTTCAAATGTTGCAACAGCGTACGCCTCTGTGCAACGTATGACAAATGACTATT
>NC_061821.1:34241519-34244019 GCF_019202785.1 Penaeus chinensis | reverse complement strand
CGGCCTGTCGCCACTGTCAATTAGTAATCAATCTCGCACAACTCATATTCGTTATTCCAATATATATTCTTTTAGTGAACGTAATTGAGCACTGCATTTTCATCTAGAATTTAGGACACATTAAGATTTAAACCTGTATATTATTAAGATTATGCTTTATATTAAAATGATCCCGAAGAAGAGGAAAGTGGGAAGCAGAAAAAAATATATATATGTATATATATTAATGAAGTGATAATGGTTTGAAAATTCATTTGAAAATCAGGCTTGCTTTCCTTGTCGTTTTATGTGTCATTGTAAAAATAATGTAGAGGTTTTGCCATTCAGTGGAGCACAAGTTATTTCTGGTCGAAGTCTGATGGTCAGCTGCGGCCGGATCCGGCTTCGAACTGAAACAAATCAATGTTGTGTCTCTTCGCAATGGCTTTTCTCTCAGATTTAACGAAAGAGTTTCGCATTGGATAAAAAGCAGGGCGTGCCCGCGAGGGTAGTGGGAGGGGGGCTCGCTGAATCGAGTCCTTGATCTTTATCCTTTTCATATCAAAAGTGCCCTTTTCGACAAAATAAAGAAAGTCATGACACTGTGTGTGTATATATATGTGTGTGTGTGTGTGTGTGTGTGTGTGTGTGTGTGTGTGTGTGTGTGTGTGTGTATGTGTGTGTGTGTGTGTTTACGTATGAATATAAATATATGTGTATATATGTATTGCATGTTTGTATTTATACACACACATACAGATATATATATATATATATATATATATATATATATATATACATATATATACATAGAGGGGGAGACAGAGAAAGAGAGAGAGAGAGAGAGAGAGAGAGAGAGAGAGAGAGAGAGAGAGAGAGAGAGAGAGAGAGAGAGAGAGAGAGAGAGAGAGAGAGAGAGGCAGGCATATATATGTGTGTGTGTGTGTGTGTGTATTCATATATGAATGTACATATATACATTCGCACGTACATACATGCGCGCGTACATACACACACACACACACACACACACACACACACACACATATATATATATATATATATATATATATATATATATGTATTATATATGTATGCATATATATATATAGAGAGAGAAAGATAGAGAGGGAGGGAGAGCGAGGTAAACAGACATGTGTGTATGTGTGTGTGTGTGTGTGCGTATGTGTGTGTATGTGTGTGTGTGTGTATGTGTGTGTGTGTGTGTGTGCGAGTGTGTGTGTGTGTGTGTGTGTGTGTGTGTGTGTGTGTGTGTGTGTGTGTGTGTGTGCATATATACGTGAATATATACACACGCGCGCACACAAACACAAGCATATACATACATTCACAGATGTGTATGTGTATGTATATGTAAATATATACAGAGAGAGAGAGAAAGAGTGTGAGTAAACCCATATAGATAGATTGATAAAAAGAGATAAATAAATAGATTGATTTATAGATAGATAATAATATTTACCGACTCGTCTTGTCCGGTAATGCGCACATGCAGCTGTACTGATATCACTGCTAACAACATATTAATGTAATCCACGGATATGACAGAGAAGAGAAGGAAATGTATACAATAAGCGTAATGTAAAATGAGCTGGGTACCAATTGCGAATATTGCTTTCAGTGTACTCTGTTATAACTGGCAACAGGTATATCCTCTGGCATTTTTTAAATTCATTTACCTTAGTATTTGTTGCCAAGGGTAGCGTCTGTTACGGATAGTTGTATATGTGAAAGGTGTTACATTTCTAAATATTAGGCAGTGTTCTTATTGACTCCTACTACCAGGGCAAACCTCCGAGAATCGAAGAGAGAAATAAAGAGAGAGTTGGGTTGTAGTGCAGTCCTTTAGTCTTGTCAAAATAAAAGCGATGATGTTGCTTTGGCTTTCGAGTCGTGGGAAATGTCCCTAGCTCTACAGGTGATGCGACGAACGGACCGTTTAGGTTAGGTTCTTTACGAATTCTACAGGTGGAATGCTACATCTTTTTCTTCTTTCTATTTTACAAATATACTTACAGCTGAATTCACTTGAAAGGTTTTACAGGATAGCATTCCCTTAGAATAAGGAGGAATAATCAGATACACTTACCATTATGTCTCGGATTTCTGACACCCGCGGTGTACAATGAATTCCGTTAGTTTATCCCTGCAAGTCGCTCTTGATAATTGTCAACTCCACTTTTAATCTATATTATTTCATTCAAATACTTTGCGAGGTTTAAAAATCATCGCAGTGACATTCGCTTCAGGATAAGACATTGTCACACTACAACGACCTTCTAGAGTCGCGAATTATGTTGTTTTATTTTATGTTATTCAAATTGTTCACTATTAGATTATAATTCACCCATTCGTCATCAGATACGATATAATTCACCATCATGATTAGATCAAATCAGCCAAATTACCCTATTTTAGCGACTATTTCTCCTGCGTCTTTACAAGCGTTCCCGAGCAAGGGATAACGTGGTACTCGCGATGCTCCGTCTTCCGCGCTCAC
>NC_061821.1:34221519-34224019 GCF_019202785.1 Penaeus chinensis | reverse complement strand
AATGATGGTGACGATAGCGATAGTGATAACGATGAACATGACCATGATTATGACCATGACCATCATCATCATCACGAACATCACCATCATTATTATCATCATAAGCATGTCTGTGTGCGTGCATGACTGATGACAGTGGTAAGAATGATAAACTCAACGACAACAATGATAACGACGTAATAAGCTTTCACTCTAGTACAATGGGAGGAAAAGGACGACCGGCTATGTACACTCGCCTAATGATCTTCGCCGAGAATGAAATCCGGGGAAAACGGGGTTCGTTTCTCAAGCAGGGACGGCGGCGGTGAAAGACGGCGTTAGCGTATTTCCCTTGATGTGCAAGAAAGTCTGAGGTCGCGGCTTCAAGCAAGTGGATGAGAGGCACGAAAAGGGGCAGGTCTTTCATCACGGGCAAGTTTGGAGAGGGGAGAGGATCTCTTCGGGAGAGGGGAGGCAAGGATTGTGTTTAAGAGGTCGTCGCTCCTAGGCAGACGTAACCTCACGCATAGCTCGAGGTGACAAAGAGATCGGCTGCCACACCTGCAGCCCGAGGAGATGAGGAATGGCGAGGTGAGGCGGCCATTTCACGCTGGAGCGAGAGGAAAGCTCAATACGCAAGAGACAGGGAGGAGACGCTCCCGGCACGTACATGACTCCCGGAAAAGGAGAGGGCGGAAAAAATATCAGTGGTCGTAGGAAACTTCAGCTTTATGAGTGGAAAATGTTGAGATTCTTTCCTTTGATTTCTCCTGCTTCTTTCACAACAAGGTTTATAAAGATGGAGATGTTAATAAGATATTGATAATAATAATAACAACAACTTAAAAGTGATCATTATAGTGATATTAAATATAACGATTATCACCATTAGCAGTTTGAACCATTTAGAGCAGGGGTATCAAACCTTGAGATGCTAATACACCGCCTGCGGGGTGTCATGAAAATTAAACAAATAGGAGTCAAACCGTATAAATAACGAAATCGTGAGTAAATACATATGCATAACTATGACAACGACCTCTTTGGGTCAAAATAGATGAAATTGGTCAATGAAAAAAGGAAGTCCATAACTAGTGCATAAACATATACTCTTTGTTACAATTTCTGTCACCATTCCATTATAATAATTAAAATCAAAATACATATAAATACGTAATATTAAGCAGCTATAGTAACATAATCCTTGGAAACTAGATATATACCTTGGTTGGCCCTCAAGGTGAAATGGAAACTGGACCTGGAAAGATTTTTTGTTTGATACCTCTAATCCAGAGTAAAGTATAAACATATCTCACGGAAATGTTACTGCTTCAAGGTTAACTAAAGCTTCACAATTGCAAACACTGACAATTAACATTATTCTGAAACCTGCGGAACACGTCCATAGTCTTTACAGTTCTCTTTGTGACCAGGGAAGGAGAAATAGTGCTAAGATGTTAAAGAGAAGTCCACCTTTTGTGACTTTTTGCAAACAATGGAAACCTATGTTTGTATTCAATTAGGATTAGACAAATGTCGTTATCTTTGTCTCGGTCAAAATCAGCATTTTGCGACCTGGGGTATTTTTTCCCATTAAAGTCTCAGGGTTACAGCGACTTTTTTTTTTCTTCTTTATTTTGAGGGGAGAGGTCGACCATATTAGGGTAGAACGTGGGAAGGATAATCTGGACAGAACGAGTGAACCAATTAAACAAAAAAAATTACGAAAAGAAGTCATCGGTCTAATTCATCCAAATCGACCCCCCCCCCCTCCCCCCCACACACACACACACCCCAACACCTTCCCTCCCCCTCCTCCAACCCGGTTTCTCGCCAAGGAAAAACTCAGTCTTCGAAGCCATACGAGGAAATTACAGTTTATAAAACATATCTTTTTAATGGGTTTTGTAATTACTTTTCGCCCAGCGGCATGGAGACCACTATGTCGAGGGATCCTACTTATATATCATACTTGGAGGTTTCGAGATGGCAGGAGTACAGCTTTGAGAATTGCAGAGAAGCTTCGTGTCTGCTACTGCACGCGCATCTTGATTGTAACAGAAATAAACTTTGGTATTATTATAAACGCTGTCATCGTTATTGCTGTTATTACTATTATCATTATTATATTTTTCTCATCAGTGCATTGGTAATATGAACACAAACATATACATACAAACAATCAGACACGTGGGTGTGAGAACATATCATTATGGTGCTAGGAGCGACAAATTACTATGATTGTGATATTAATGATGCTTATTTTGACAGTTGTAATGGCAGTGACGAAGATGGATAGATGTAGATATAAATAGATATACATAGATATGGATAGATAGATATAGATATAGACAAACAGACAGACAAATATAGATAGATACATAGACAAGTTGACAGCTAGATAGACGGACAAACGATAGATAGCCAGATAAGCTTTGAAAAGAAAACTACTAGTTAAAGTGAGGAAACTTCTTTCCCTCCAATGTAGACCGGAGTGCTTTCTTGGGGATAGCATGTGTTT
>NC_061821.1:34206519-34209019 GCF_019202785.1 Penaeus chinensis | reverse complement strand
GAAAGAAAATTGTAAGAATGTGTTGTTAGTCTTTTTAATGAGTTTGACATAGAGGCATTATAATTAAACTTTCCATCATATGACCATGCTCTCGTTGTGAGAATAACAAAGATGATTATAGAAATGACTGCCCTTTTCCCAAGGGCTATGGGAAATTCTGAACCCCTCCTAGGGTGGCGCACCCCCAGGTTAAGAACCACTGCTCGAGAACAGAGTATTAATGGAGGCATTTCTTCTGGGCACTGTTTGTCTGTTGAAAATAACATAATGGGATTCGTCTATATTGAGGGTTAGTTTGCTATTGGTTGTTCTTATTAATACATTTCCCTGAGACATATAAATTGTTGTCTTCTGAGGTAAGAGGATGAGTTCACGACGTCATTAATATATAAAAGAATAATAATGGACCTAATTTTGAGCCTTGTGGGACTCCATACTGTGTATTTAGATAGGATGAGTTGTGATTATTGAATTGTACATATTGCCTTCTATGAGGAAGATATGATCTCAACCAAAGATTAGGTGTACCGGTAATACTTATATGTATATATATATATATATATATATATATATATATATATATATACATATATATATATATATGTGTGTGTGTGTGTGTGTGTGTGTGTGTGTGTGTGTGTGTGTATATATACATACAGTCTCTGTGTGTGCAAATATGTGTACACACATACACACACACACACACACACACACACACACACACACATATATATATATATATATATATATATATATATATATATATATATATATATATATATATATGAGCTGAAGATGGAATCCTGGTGGATTTCGAAACTGTAGTCTCATTTTCAATAAATTTACCTTTTGCATTGTAGGTTTTACCATAGTATCCATATATATACACATATATATATATATATATATATATGTATATTTATGTATATGTATACACATATATATGTATATATTTATATATATATGTATATTTATGTATATGTATACACATATATATGTATATATTTATATATATATGTATATTTATGTATATGTATACACATATATATGTATATATTTATATATATATGTATATTTATACATGTGTGTATGTGTGAACATACAAACACACATATACATTTATTTATTCCTTTATTCCTACACACGCACACACATTTGTGTGTGTGCAATATAATATTTATGCATGTATATGTGTGTGTGTGTGTGTGTGTGTGTGTGTGTGTGTGTGTGTGCAATAGAATATTTATGCATGTATATGTGTGTGTGTGTGTGTGTGTGTGTGTGTGTGTGTGTGTGCATATGTGTATATATATAAATACATATATACACGAATGTGTGTGTGTGTGTGTGTGTGTGTGTGTGTGTGTGTGTGTTTGTCTCTGAGTGTGCGTTATTGTCGTAAAGCCTTCGCCTCCAGCGCATAAATAGACCAAACAAACAAATACAAAGGAAGAGTGAAGCCCGCTCACACACCGAATTTTGTTAGTCGATCAGAATTCGCCATGAAAGAGATATCGGCGGCTTTGATCTCGTGTTTGGCGAAGCGTGTTTAATAGTTTCATAGAAAGAGCATTCGCTAATTGAAGCGGCACGACGCACTCATCGCGCATTTGGAGAGGGAGATTGGCCTGAATGGTCCCACTGCGGTCCAGTTCGGTGGCTCGGGAGGAGGCGAGAGCACGGTCTCCGGAAGGGTGTGGATGAGGTCGATTATGGCGGTCAGTTAACCATTCCGATGAAGATAATGGAATGAGTTCTTTTGACTATAAGTGGAACACATTAACAACTGCATCAAACAGTAGTGCGCATTACATTGCCGTTTAGCATTATCCCTGAAAAGAAAGCCACTATTATCCGGTTCAGCCTCATTCCCACTCGCCCACCTTTCCTACTAAAAGTCTAACTAAGAAAACTCGCTGCTCCCATACCCGGTCATAACCCTCGGCGGCAGAGCCCTTTGATTTGATTACGTAAGTTCATGGCGCGTTAGCAGTAACTGTGATCTTCAAAGTTTCTAGACAGATGTAGCATTAAGGCCCAAAAACTCTTCTTCGGATCACCCGTGCTCTTTTGTTTTATTTATTAATCTTTTAAAGCGAGAGAAAAGGAAAGGCGGCCAGAATTGTGTGGGCATACAGACACACACACATATGTATGTGTGACACACTTGCAGATGTATGTGTGTGTTTGTGTTTGTGTATAGACAGGAAACAAATGCATATGTGTGCATATACATATGCATTTTTATGAATGTAAATGAATATACATATATATATATGAATGTTAAGGAATATACATATATATGAATGTAAATGAATATACATATGAACACAAACACACACACACATATATGTATGTGTGTGTGTGTTTGTGTATATATGTATTTATACATGTTTACATATATATACATATATATGTATGTATATGTATATATAGATGGATAGCAAACACAAACAAGCATTCACACGAGTGAGGATACATGCATAAGCATACGTATTTC
>NC_061821.1:34194019-34201519 GCF_019202785.1 Penaeus chinensis | reverse complement strand
ACGTAAATAGCTATAAAGTAAAATCCTGTAATTGCAGAACATTTGTTGTGCTTTGCCAGCACCTTCAGTGCTCTTGCTTTGCAGGTGACACGAGACTACAGTAGTAGTAGTCAGCACCCCACCCCAGACCCGCAGCTCTCTTCTACACCAGGGTAGCCCTTGTGGCTTTGACCCCTGGGTAGGGAGGCCCAGTAGTCTGGGGCGTCATTTGGGCGCACTTTTTCTTTGGTCCTGAAATCTTTTCCTTTATAATGTGACTTTCCTGAGCCTACCGGAGTTCCTCGGAACTCCCGTATTCGCTTGGGGGGTGGGCATTGAATTACCGTCCTTCGCCTAGGCAAGTTCGGCGGTAAGGAAGTGTCCCACACATAACTCGATCCCTCTGTGGTACTGGAGAACGCAACCAGGCTTCCACTGAGGGGGTAGAGGACGAAATACTGATCTACTCTCTTAGCTATTGCAGTTAGGTTGATAACAACAGTTAAGAGGTTTTTGTCCCTTCAGGACTACGACTTTGAGCAGAGGGGTCGGACCTGGTCCGATACCCAGAATGAATGACTCCCCGGCTACCCCTTCTCCTCCTAAAGGAGGAGGGGCGACTAAAGACCCTTCTACGACTAATCTGATGACGAATAATGGTACCCCCCACTAATGACAAGACGAGACGACCACTCTTCACAATCCCCACCCAGAATGCAAGGTTCGCGAATGTAAAATGCGTGAACGAAAATCAGTCGCTTATGAACGTAAACCCCTTTATCATCAAAAAGGTCCTTGATGGTCAAGTGGACGGCGATTTTGATTTTGTAAAAAAATTGCGAGATGGAAGCCTCCTTGTAAAAGTACAATACAACTCCCAGATTAAGGATTTACTTAAGCTGACGCAAATTCATGATCTTCGAGTTAAAGTAACTATTCCTATTGGCCCAAATACCTGTAAGGGAGTAATCTTTCACAGGGATTTGAGGACGATGGAAGAAAGTGAAATTCTTGAGAGCATGAAGGACCAAGACGTAGTGGACGTTCATTGTATGACCAAGAAGGACGGGAATGTACGAACGAAAACTGGACTGTGTTTTTTGACCTTTGCTTTGAATAAAATCCCAGAATATGTCAATGTCGGTTATGAACGTGTTCAAGTAAGACCTTATGTCCAAAAGCCAATGCATTGTAATAGATGCCAAAAATTCGGACACACCTCATTAAGATGTATTGACAAAGATTCTTCTAAATTCACTTGCCGTAAATGTGCTGAGGCCCATGACACCATCACATGTACTAGCAAAATTTCCAAATGTGCTAACTGTGAAGGTCCCCATCATTCAGGATCTGCCGAGTGCAGCATCCTGAAGAAGGAGACTGAAACATTGGCATATATGAGAAAGCATGAAGTTAGTTATACTGAAGCTAAGAGGAAAGTGGAAAGTTTGACACACAAACCTGATACTTCCTATGCTGCAGCAGTAACTAGCAACACCCCTAGTGCAAGTGATGTCAGTCAGCAGCTTGCAGCCAAGGATAAGGAAATTGCTGAACTTAAACAAACCGTTAAAGAACTAAACATTAAAGTATATCAACTGACAAAATTGGTCGACCAAATGGCTGCATCAACCCAGCCAAAACATCATAAGGAGGAAGATACCGAATCACAGTCCGGAGCGCACCTTCCCGTCCGGGCTACTCCTGTGAGGACTTCGTCTGGCTCGCGATCGGTTTCTCGAGAGAGAAGCAGGTCGCAGTCTGTCAGTCGTCTCCCTCGCCAGGAGGTGCAGGACATGGAGGCTTCTGTCTCCAAACCATCCCGTGAGAGGTCCCCGGGAAGCGAGGGAGAGGAGGCGCCTCCCTCCCATAAAAAGAAAATAAAAACTGGTGGACAAGGCACTTCCAAACCCCATAAAACGTAATCATCGCGTCAACCATTATACAATGGAACTGTCGAAGTATTAGATCTAAAGTAAATAACCTTAAATTATTAGCCTCGTCCTATGCTCCCGATATTATCGTTCTCCAAGAAACTCATTTGACAAACCTCGTCTCGGACGAGGTCGTATCGCTCAGGAACTACCATTTATGTCGGAAGGATCGTGAGGGTAGGGGTGGAGGCGGAGTCGCCATGTACATCCACCAAAGCCTCCCTTTTACAGAAGTGACTATTGATTCTACTTTGGAGTTTGTCGCATGCAAAGTAAAAATTAATGGCACGTATCTGGCTATATGTTCAGTTTACTGTCCGCCTGATAAAGTGATAATCTATGATGAGCTTTTTGCTCTTCAGGAACGTCTGCCACAAAATAAAGTAATTTTAGGTGATTTTAATGCTCATCATACGTTATGGGGTTCCCTACGGGTGGATGGTAGAGGTGAGCAAGTAGTTAAGTTGATTAACGAGTCTGATCTAGTCCTTCTGAATGATGGTAGTCCCACGCGGGTGGACGATAATACCGGGAATTTGAGCTTTATAGACATATCACTGGTCTCATCATCAGTAGCAGCCAAGTGCCTGTGGCACACCATTGACGACTCGTTGGGAAGCGATCATCTTCCTATCTTGATTAAATATTCATGCGACACAGTGAGAACGCCTTCAGCGCCAAAATTTAACGTAAAAAAAGCAGACTGGGTCGCCTTCACAAGGAGCGTCAAGCTCGAACTTGTTGGAGAAACCATTGATGATAAAGTAAGCAATATTCAGAATTCGATTATAGAAGCAGCTTTGCTATCCATTCCTAAAACTTCGACAGATAGCGTTAAGCATAGAGTTCCATGGTGGACACCAGATTGCCGCAGGGCGCTGTGCCGACGCAATAAGGCCTACAGGCTTTTCCAAAATAACATCACAAATGAGAACTTTTGCAACTACAAACAAGCAAGAGCTAGGGCTCGTAGAGTAATAAGACAAGCAAAAAGAGACTCCTGGCGGAGCTTTGTCTCTACAATAAATAGCAATACCAAAATATCAGAGGTTTGGTCCACAATCAATAAAATCAATAAGAAAAAAACATCTTTCAAAATCAATAACATCATTGAAGAGGGAAATAACATCGATTCACCTAGAGACATTGCTAATGCACTCGCCAGGCAGTTCTCTCATACAAGCAGCTCGGCAAACTACCATCACGCATTCCTGCCCATCAAGGAAGCGGCTGAGCTGCAACCAATTCACTTTGCCACAGGAGATGAACTTGATTACAATAAAGATCTAACAATAGATGAGCTTGTCCGAGCCCTAGAAGCCTGTAGAGGAACATCCCCAGGCCCCGATGAGATTCGATATGAGATGATAAAGCATCTTAATCATGATGACATGATTAAGTTGCTAGAAGTGTACAATGAAATTTGGAAAAGCCACACTTTTCCAAACTCATGGCACTTCGCCCACATCATTCCCATATTGAAAGGAGGGGGGTAATCCCAGATTTGCCATCTCCTACCGCCCAATTGCGTTGACAAGTTGCTTATGCAAGGTCATGGAACGAATTGTTAACAGTAGGCTATTGCATTTTCTAAATTCCAGTAATTTGCTAGTTGACGAGCAGTGCGGCTTCCGAAAGGGACGCCAAACTCTCGATCAACTAGTAAAGCTGGACAGTCATATTCAAGAGGCAATTGCCAAAAAAGATTTTTTGATTTCAGTATTTTTAGATATAGAAAAAGCCTACGACATGACATGGCGATATGGCCTACTCAGAAAACTTTATGCTTTCGGATTACGTGGAAACTTGCCTTGTTTTATACAAAATTTCATTTCTGACAGAACGTTTTCTGTCAAATTGTTTTCTGACAATGTCACTTTTTCGGACATTTTTGTCCAGGCAAACGGGGTCCCACAAGGAAGTGTCTTGTCACCAACTCTATTTCTATGTATGATCAATGACATCTTACCAGCTCCTCCTCGGAATCTTAAATACTCACTGTACGCTGATGATTGTGCATTATGGCATTCCAGCAATAATGCAGAATTCTCAGCAAATCGCATCCAATTGGCACTGGATATGATTCATAACTGGGGCCTCCAGTGGGGTTTTAAGTTTTCCATTAGAAAGAGTATTGGGGTAATTTTTTCACATAGGAGGAAGCCGAACATCAGGCTAACTCTAGACAACCACCCAATACCTATTCAAAATTCTGCAAGATTTCTTGGGCTACTTTTTGATAGTAGACTCAATTGGAAAGACCACATTGGTCAGTTAAAAAATAAATGTCAAAGAGCACTAAATTTATTAAAGTGCATTTCTGGTAATAAATGGGGAGCTGATAGACAGTCTTTGCTAATGGTATATAAAGCCCTGATTAGGTCTAAAGTAGATTATGGGTCAATCGTGTATGGCTCGGCATCGAAAACAAGTTTGAAAGGTTTGGATGCTGTTCAGAATGCTTGTTTGCGTGTGTGTCTTGGAGCCCTAAAATGTACTCGGATCGAGCGTCTTGAGGTGGAGTCAGGAGTACCTCCCCTCCGACTCAGACGCGGCCAGTTAGCACTGACCTATGCCGCAAAGGTGGCTCGAGACCCGAGCCACCCTAATGGCAATGGAGGCATTAGGCCCTTTGCCACGAGACTCCACGACCTCGTCGAGAAAGTCGGTATAGATCTCTCTACCATCGATACCCTGGTTCAGTCAAATATAGCGCCATGGGAAACCCCCAATTTTTCTATCATGGAAGCCTGGCTTCCATCAGCCAAGGCCATGGCGCCGGAGGGTGAGGTACGCCAGAGGTTCAGAGAGATCCTTATTAAACATCTTTCCTTTTTTCATATATATACCGACGGCTCCAAGACAGATGAGTGTGTAGGTGCGGGTGTATGGTCGACTGAATGTGACCTAAAGTTTAGATTGCCGAATCATACATCGATTTTTCTTGCTGAACTATTTGCCATTGATAAAGCCATAGATTTTGCACTATCGACGACCCACGATAGAATAGTCATTTTTTCAGATTCATTAAGTTCACTTAAAGCTATTAAATCATTAGAAACCACTAAAAATGAACTGCTGGGTAATATCATTCGTAAGTTACACGGTGCCAACAAATCAATCAAACTGATATGGGTACCAGGTCACTCTGGTATCCATGGTAATGAACAGGCTGACAAACTAGCCGGGTCAACTGGCGATCTGGACACTACCATAGTTCGTACAGATCTCAGGTGTTTTGTGTCTCTTATAAAAGCAAAAATACATCTCCTGTGGCAAAGTGAGTGGACCAACCTCCAACTCACACACAAAATTAGACAAAATATAGAACTGTGGGACACATCCCACAGGAAAGATAGAAGGGAGGAGGTGGTGTTGGCCCGCCTTAGGGTCCACGCCTCAAGACTTACCCACCTCACTCCCTACATAGAAAAAAAATACCCTCCACAGTGCCAGACATGCTCCTCCAACATGACCATTGACCACATCCTAATAGCATGTCAAAACTTTAATAACCAACGAAACAAAATAATAAATTACTTTAGATTAAGAAATAAAGATTTAACAACATCAAATCTTCTATCAGATGACGAAAAGATCATCAGTAAAGTAATCACTTTTTTAAGGGAGACAAAACTTTATGACCTTATATAGATTGAAAGAATAAATAGGATCCATTGGCTTAATAACCTTGGTCACATGCCGCTGGTTGATAGCCAAGAAATCCAACAAAGAAAGAAAGAAGAAAGAAAAAGCAAGAGTTGTTCAGCCATTGAACTGGGCAGCTCGGTCAACTATCCTCGCTACTCCTCAGCTGTGACCTCAAGAATCTTGTGACGTTATACTACAGGAAATCGTAAGATATAGATATAAATAATCATTTACAAGAAGAATATTGATGGTGTTTCTTAATTAAGGATATTTATTCATGGTTTTGTGTGATGGTTTACGGGTAATGCAAATATTGGTAATGGGTTGGGGTTTTGAGAAAATAAAAATAAAACATTACTTGCGTTTTATGCATTTCCATGAAACTAATATAAAAAATAAATAATAAGAAATAAATATTAAACTAAGTAAATAAATATACAATTCTACTACGTGATTTTAATAAACTAAATATATTCTAAGAACCTGGAAAATATCATAATACTTTGGAGTATAAACTTATTGCATCAAACTTTATTATGGACTTGTAGTTACATCATTCCCCTAGAATAAGACTAAATCTCATCAAACAACTACATCCGTAATAGTATATATATGTGTGTGTGTGTGTGTGTGTGTGTGTGCGCGCGCGCGTGTGTGTGTGCGTGTGTGCATTTAATAAAAGAGGAATCCTTTACATCTTTTTTTTAAATTAAGTTCATGCTGTATTAGCAAGATATGTGGATATATTGTCATAATAACATTCACTAAAATATATCACAGACATAAAACTAAAACTCATCACACATTTGCTATAATGAATGTAACTATTTATCCTGAATTAAAAAGGGTATTTAAATTTATGACAAATAAACAAGTACAAATAAAGAAAAATATTTGCAGTAATCATTGTTACAGCGATTCCGCCTTTATTGTTTGACATGAAATGTGCAGTCATTTACATCCGCTGGTTCATATGTAGAGCTTAGTTGTGGGTAATGCAATGTTGCAAGGGAATGTTTTTAAAGAAGTTTGGTATCACTGTTTACTTGAACAGAGCGACAATATTTATTTCGGCAACTTTTTTTTTCTTTTTCATATTCTTATTCTCATTTTTCTCTTTCTGACTGAAATTGCAGTAACTCAAGTATCTCCCCCTATCTTTTCATTCATTCACTCTCGGTCACACACACACACACACACACACACACACACACACACACACACACACACACACACACACACACACACACACACACACACACACACACACACACACACACACACACACACACACACACACATTCGTAATTATTATGAGAGTTACTTAGACAAACAATACCTTACCCTGTGTAAGAATATACAACTGTAAATTCTAAGACCTAAAGACAAACATAAAAGAAAATAATTAATAAAAAGAGGAAACTATACAAACGATTTAACAGCAATTCGGAAAAATGAGTTAGTCCGCGTGAAGTCGCCTTCGGGAGGTATAAGGCGGCCTGTTTACCTCAAGATCCGGTTTTAACAAAGGAATGCACTTGTCTCCTTGGCTGTGGGCGGATGAACGGCTGCCCTTGTGTTCATTTGTCCGCGTCACAAAAGGCTCAAGGGGGCGGGCGGCTTCTGAGGTAAAATATATGAGAAAATGCATTAATTCGTTTATTTTTCATGCGGTGGTATGAGTGATGGATCGCAGGCGCTGCACGTCAGTCCGCTCGCCCAAGACAGAACAGCACTCATATGTTTGGTTTAGACGCTCGCGATGTTATGCATGTTATCAGATGAGAAATATGATAACAAAAGCCCAGATCTTGGTGTAGATGAAAGGGGGGATGGGGGTTCACAAATCTATTTAAGGGCCTTTGATGAATAGCCCTCAAGGTTGATTTAGATGATTATATTACATGTTGAATATATGTAATAATATATAAACAAA
>NC_061821.1:34171519-34174019 GCF_019202785.1 Penaeus chinensis | reverse complement strand
ATATATAGAGAGAGAACATTTGTGTGTGTGTGTGTACATACATGCATATTTATATCTATATGTGTCTATATATCTGTCTACCTATCTATGTATATATCTATATCTATATATTCACACTTATATGTTTGTATGTGTGTATATATATATATATATATATATATATATATATATATATATATATATATATATATGTATATGTGTATATGTAATATGTGTTTGTGTGTGTATATATATATATATATAAACACATGTATATGTACGTAAATGTACTTACATACAAACACACACACACACACACACTATATATATGTATATGTGTATATGTTATATGTGTTTGTGTGTGTGTGTGTGTGTGTGTTTGTATGTAAGTACATTTACGTACATATACATGTGTTTATATATATATATATATATATATATATATATATATATATATATTACAGCCATTCATTCCACTGCAAGACATAGGCCTCTCTCAATTCACTATTGATAAGTTATATGGCAGTGTTACCTTTGCCTTACTGGATGCCCTTCCTAATCAACCGCGGTTCGGCGCGCTAACACTTGTCCCGCGGCAGTGACTTCCCATACGACACCTGCGTTTGATTTCTCAAGGCGATATGTCGTTTTCTCGGGCTCGAGCAAGCAGTCAGAGCGCAGGCATTTTTACGATATATATTTGTGCTCTAACCACTGGACCCTCGCGGTAGTCATATATATATATATATATATATATATATATATATATATATATATATGCATATATATGTGTGTGTGTGTTTGTGGGTGTGTGTGTGTGTGTGTGTGTGTGTGTGTGTGCATGCATACATACATCTGTGTGTGTGTGTGTGTAAATGCATACATGTGAGTGTTTGCGTGTGTGTGTGTGTGTGTGTGTGTGTGTGTGTGTGTGTGTGTGTGTGTCTACATGCATGCATACATCTGTGTGTGTGTGTGTGTGTGTGTGTGTGTGTACATGCATACATGTGCGTGTGTGTGTATACATTCACATATGGATGTGTTTGTGTATGTATATATACATATATATGTATAAATATATATACATATATATGTATAAATATATATATATATGTATGTATGTATATGTATGTATATGTATATATATATATATATATATATATATATATATATGAGTGTGTTTTTATGTGTTTGTGTGTGTGTGTGTTTCTATCTACCTATCTATCTATATGTGTGTGTGTGTTTGTGTGTGTTTGTGTGTGTATATGTGTGTGTATGTACATACATACATGTATACACACACATATAGATATTTAGATATATATATATAAAATAGATATGTATGTATATACATATGCATTTATATACATATATATATTTATATACATATACATTTATATACATATATCCATATACATATATATACATATGTATATATATATATATATATATATATATAACACACACACACACACACACACACACACACACACACACATATATATATATATGATGTGTGCATGAGTGTTTGTGTCTATCTGTGTGTTCTGATGATGTAAATTTAATTTTCTTCCCTCTACACTCAAACTGGAACGCTTGATATGAGATCGGCGCTCCTTCCGCCACCAGCTGGAACACACTGCTTCCGCCATGTCACAAGTCATCACGCCATCAGCTCTCTCATTGGTCGTGCTCGCCCTTTCGTGTAGTGATTAAAAGCATGTGTGTGTGTGTGTGTGTGTGTGTGTGTGTGTGTGTGTGTGTGTGTGTGTGTGTGTGTGTGTGTGTGTGTGTGTGTGTGTGTAAACATATACATATACACACGCACATATATGAATGTATGTGTGCGAGCGTGTGTGTGTGTATGTGTGTGTGTGTGTGTGTGTGTGTGTGTGTGTAGATATGAATATATGTGCTATTGGATTCCTATTAATAGAGAATAAATTAAGGACGTGCACCAGTACAAGTGTATAAAATATAAACATGCTGTATTTGCCTCAATGGTAAGATGTTAGCCACTATAGTCACAATATATTCCACAGAGTACCAATAGTCCTTGTGCGTATTTCGGGTAAGGATGGATTAACACTATGCGCAACGTCATCGACACTAAAGGTGCCGGCGCTGATAGAACTCGTTGTATGAGTTCGGTAACAAAGTCGGTAAGGGCCAGACACGGGAATAAGAACGAAGGAGAAGAGAGAGAGAGAGAGAGAGAGAGAGAGAGAGAGAGAGAGAGAGAGAGAGAGAGAGAGAGAGAGAGAGAGAGAGAGAGAGAGAGAGAGAGAGAGAAAAGATAATGAGAATGAGAGAGAGAGGGAGGGAGAAGGGGATCTGCAGTACATTTTCTTTCTCATTTGCTAATTCTAAAAATATGTAGTCAGAACTTATATTTTCTTTCGTCTTTACTGTGACCCTCAATTTTTTTTTTTTTTTTTTTTTTTTTTTAATCCTACTAGTTTCTTTGGAAATGCACATTCATTTGTTTTAACTCTTAACCGTTAACCATCTTCAAGAAAAA
>NC_061821.1:34159019-34161519 GCF_019202785.1 Penaeus chinensis | reverse complement strand
TCGAGCTGGCTACGAGATGTCTGTCGGTCCTCATGGCTCAGGACTTTGCTAGGTCCCAGAAATTGAGGATTTCTGGCTCCTGGTATCAGCGTTCTGTCCCGCATCGCTGGACTTGGTACAGCGATACAGGAAGAGTGGCCAAGGAGATCGACCACATCCTCGTTAGCACTCGATGGAGGATCCTCCAGAACTGCAGGGTATATCGAAGCGCTGAGTTCTGTGGAACTGACCATAGAATAGTGGTGGCTACTCTCCGGGTCCACTTTAAAACCCCCCGCCGCCCAAATGAACACCCTAGGGTGTTTAATTTGGACAGATTGAGGGAGGACGAGTGTACCCGGGGGTTTGCCGAGGCTATCTCTGGTCGTCTCACAGCACTCGAGGGCCAGACAGACCCTGTTCTTATGTGGGATACCTTCAAGCGTGAAACGCTTGATGCAGCTCAGGAATCCATTGGTGAACGCCCAAGAACAAGACAGAATTCCATCTCGCAGGAGACGCTGGAAGCCACAGATGCTTGTCGTGCGGCTCGACTGTCAGGGGATCGCACTTTGCACCGCTCTCTGGTGCGCAGGACTAGGTCACTGTTGAGAAGGGATAAGGAACAGTTTATCAGTAGTCTTGCAGAGGAGGTCGAAAGCCATTTCCTTGTAAATGACCTTCGTCCTGCCTACCAAGCTCTGAGAAAGCTGAACTCCAAGCCCCCCTCACAGACGGCTGCAGTCCGCTCAGCAAGTGGCCAGATAATCTCAGATCCTGATGAGGTGCGTGTGCGTTGGGCTGAGTATTTTGAGCAGTTGTATAAGGTTGATCCACCAACAGTTAACATGGATGCGGGTAATGTTGAGACTCCTCTGCCAGATCCACCCATCAGCGAGGATCCACCCTCCCTGACCGAAATCAGGGGGGCGATCTCCAAGCTGAAGAGTGGTAAAGCAGCAGGTGTCTGTGGCATCCCAGCCGAATTGTTAAAGGCTGGTGGAGAACCTATGGCAAGGGGCTTGCATGCAGTCCTGTCTGCCATCTGGCAGACTGGTACCTTTCCCCCTGACCTGCTGAGGGGTGTGGTCATCCCTCTCTGGAAGGGGAAAGGGGATCGGTGGGACTGCAGCAATCACCGAGGCATTACACTACTCAGTGTACCAGGCAAGGTACTCGCACACATCTTACTGAGACGTATCAGGGACCACCTGTTGAGGCACCAAAGACCGGAGCAATCTGGTTTCACTCCTGGTAAGTCCACAATAGACCGCATCCTGGCGCTTCGAATCATTATAGAACGCCGTCGTGAGTTCGGACGTGGGCTGCTCGCAGCCTACATCGATCTCAAGAAGGCGTTTGACACGGTGCATCGCGAATCTCTCTGGGAGATCCTGAGACTAAGAGGAATTCCAATAAGGATTATTGGACTAATAGCAAACCTGTATACAGGCACTGAAAGTGCTGTAAAGTGTGGTGGGGGCCTGTCGAGCTTCTTCCCTGTTAGTTCAGGGGTGAGGCAAGGCTGTGTTCTTGCACCAACACTTTTCAACACTTGCATGGATTGGATACTGGGTAGAGCTACTGTCCAAAGTCACTGTGGAGCAACTCTGGGCAATATCAAGGTTACAGACCTTGACTTTGCCGATGATGTTGCCGTACTCTCTGAATCTCTGGAAACCCTTGTAGCGGCTCTTGATGCATTTAGCAATGAAGCGAAGCCCCTGGGGCTAGAGGTCTCCTGGACCAAGACCAAGATCCAGGATTTTGGGGGCCTGCTAGGAGACCCTGTACAGTCGATACATGCTTGCGGGGAAAACATCGAAGTCACAAAGAGCTTTATATACCTCGGTAGTGCATTTCACGACTCTGGGCTGTCAGACCAAGAAGTCAGTAGACGGATTGGCCTGGCAGCAGGGGTCATGAAATCTCTCGACAAGCGTATTTGGAGATGTCGGTACCTGTGCAGAAGGACCAAGTTACGTGTTTTCAAGGCCCTGATACTGCCAGTTTTACTCTATGGTAGTGAAACTTGGACACTATCTTGTGCTCTGGAATCTCGTCTTGATGCCTTTTGTAACAGATCCTTGCGCCGGATCATGGGGTACAGTTGGCGGGACCATGTGTCCAACCAACGGCTGCACCGTGAGACCGGTACACGACCTGTTACTTGCACAATCCGTGATCGCCAACTCAGGCTATATGGCCACTTGGCTCGACTCCCACAGGATGATCCTGCCCATCAGGTTGTCTCTGTCCGAGACAACCCTGGGTGGAGGAGGCCTGTGGGACGACCGAGAAGGTCGTGGCTTGGGCAAATCGATGAAACCTGTCGTGAGGAACTAGAGATGAGCCGGGCCCCTGCCTGGCGGCTCGCCATGAGGGATCCTCGTAGGTGGAAGCGGAGGGTGGATGCGGCTATGCGCCCCTGCCGGCGTTAGCTCCATAATGATGATGATGAAGGGAGGTGTCGTGCTTAGGTCAGTGATAATAAGTGTTAAAAATTAAGAATCGGAAAAGA
>NC_061821.1:34141519-34151519 GCF_019202785.1 Penaeus chinensis | reverse complement strand
TTATAATTATCTATAAATGGTTGGTTTGTTTAAATATTTGCAATTCAATAAGGTGGAAAGAAGTAAGCAGGGATATGCTTAACCCTTCTTCAGAGGAGTCCTTGCTCTCATCCAGCACACAGGTATGTTCAGTGCTGCGTATTAAAAATCTTGTTTGAAGTAGAAGAAAATAAGCACAGCATTTTCTCCATTTTTTTTTTTATTCACTTTCCGCGGCGGAATTGAGTTAACCCTTCTTCAAATGAGTCCTTGCTCTCATCCAGCACATAGTGCTGGTTATTAAAAATCTTGTTTAAAGTTGAAGTTTGTAATGCTGGATAAGTGAATTAATATAAATGATGGAATAGCATGTATAGTTGAGAGAGATTGGGGAAAATCCGTGGCGAGAACAACATACCAACCCCATGTCTGCAGATTCTTTTTTTTTTTCTTCTTCTTCTTTTGAAGCATGGATACAACAATGGAATTAGTCAAGGAGAATGTTCCGATTGCGCCACTAAATGAATTGGGAATGAAACTATAGAGCAAAGTAAAGTGTAAGAATGGAAAATAGGGAATATTAGAAGGGAAGGACTGATCATCTATTCGTCCAAGGTAATAATGGAGATATACTGGGGGGTGTTGGGTGTCGCTCCCATCTCACTTATTAATAGTAATAATGGTTGGGCTATTATTATTATATCTTTTATGATTATAGTTGATTTATAGTTAGTAGGAGAACAGAGTGTAAATTTAACATTAGACTTAAACTGATTTAGTAATAGATTATTCCTGTAATTCTCTTATAGTTATTATTGATAATATTAAGGAACCCATCCTTTTCCATATGATCATAGAATAAAATAAATTGGATAAAATGTTTCTATGACCTTTGTATTTTTCACACACACTAAACGGAGGAAAAAATTCAAGCTACTCCGCTACCTTTATTGAAACCGTTAACACGTTCCCCGTGGAAGCTGGAATCACAATTATTCCCTCTAGTGCAGATTATTATGCTCCCCTATGGCTAAGGAGTCATACGATAAGCTGAAAACCGTGACTCACAGTTATCTTTTGAACGAGTAATATACCACCCGTGAGCCACATTGGAAGTGACAATGGGTGGCCCAGGTCGCGCTGGAGTAAATATATATTTTGTGCACATTCTGTATGATCCATGGCCCACAGTAAGTAACTACGCATGTATGTCATTCTGTCCTATATTTACGAGGTATTTTCCTCTTTATTTGCTACATGTGGCTAATACATTTTATGTGTTTTATATACATGTGTATATGTATGTGTGTATATATATGGGTGTGTATATATATATATATATATATATATATATATATATATATATATATATATATATATATATATATATATATATATATATACACATATATATATATATATATATATATATATATATTCACATGTATATATAAGATTATATGTATGTGTATATTTACATATATATGTGTGTGTGTGTGTATATATATATATATATATATATATATATATATATATATATATATATATATATATACGCATATATATATATATATATATATATATATATATATATATATATATTCACATGTATATATGTATACTTGGTAAACAGTCATTTGAATATGTGGTAAAGTCATTCAAAGGTATTATCTTATTATACCCTGTTTGATTTATTACTATTTGTTGTCAAAGCAGAGTCGATTTTACATGTGTTTTGGGTTGAAAAAGCTCCATTAGTTAGAAAGTATCCAATAAATATTTTAGCAAACTTCGTCCATGTTGGTGTTAAAATAGAGACGTACCTTCTATACCATCTTGTCCACTTAACCCCCTAGCATACATCTGTCTTGATAGGTTGACTACATGTCAGGAGAAAGGACATGAAGGCTGTCCTGGAAAGAATATTGGCGTCTTCTATACACGTCATAAAAAATAATTCCGCATTGAAGTTAATCCAAATCCACGGTACCTGCACAGAAGATGCAAGACACACAGCCAGGGGCACGAGTTAATGTGATTATCAGTAAATTTGCTGTTTTAAGACTCCGGGCTAGTACAGCGGTAACGTGTCGACCTCTCATCCAAGGGGTCGTCGGTTTGCGCGGAGAAGTGTTTTGAAGAGGCTCAGGATTCCTTTGAACAGGCAATAGGGCATACCTGAGCCTTTGTTTCAGGGGCTATCTGCCAAGCAGATTGGTGGCAGCTGGAGCTGTCACCGTTGAGGCCTATGGAGCCTTGACTGATGGCTCCAAAGACCTTACTTTGGGAGGAGTTTCTTTACTAGGCCCCTCACTCCTACTCCATTTCTGGCAGTTTCATAATTTGAGGACTGAGGTTTAAAGGTTGTGATAGGAGTGTGTGGTGTAAGAAGTATTGGAGGGCAAGGGATGACGGGAAGGACAGGCTAGAACCGAGGCAAAGGACATACCTGGCTGTGCAAACAACACATGGGCATGTTGCTTTGCTTCTGATCACCAATACTCTTTGCAGTAGTAACAGCATATTAGACCTGGACAGTTGTCATCTTGATGACCTGTTTTACTACTCTTTACACACTCTTGGTTGTCCATTTTCCTTAAAACAGCAAGAGTTGGCTCCATGCCCATATCCCTGGTACTGAAAGCACTGCATAGGGTTGAGCACACATGGCCTTACTCTTGAGGTGGTAACATGCAAACTTAACTTATTCAGGAAGGACTAACATTTCAAAAGTTAGAAGGAGAGCTGGTGTTGACAGTTTTTTTTAGTTCTTACAACAGTTTCTCCTGAGAATACCTCATCAGGTCTCGGATAAAGACAATTCTCTTATACTAATTGAGTGTTTTTTTAAGAACATGAGACTTGAGCCCTAGGAATGTTGCATATCGCACTCGGTCATTCTTGTTTGGTGACAAAACCTCAACCATCAGGCAACCCTCTTGCTGTGGGGTAATGCGAGAATCACGTTGATATACCTCAACTATCTTCCGATGTACTTCAAAAACATCAAGATCCATGATTGATACACCATCAATGGTCTTCACTACTAGGTATTTACTTTATGAGATACTTTCATATTTAACAAGTAAGATTTCCTTATTGGATTGAGGAAGACTTTTCTCCTTACCT
Organism: Penaeus chinensis; assembly: GCF_019202785.1. Classification (NCBI taxonomy): domain Eukaryota; kingdom Metazoa; phylum Arthropoda; class Malacostraca; order Decapoda; family Penaeidae; genus Penaeus; species Penaeus chinensis. Next base: position 34,148,411 of record NC_061821.1, on the reverse strand, counting down.
GGTTTGAGAGCCAGGGAACCATTATGATTCCCATTCTTGCCCTTTGGAAGCTGGAAAGGTTCCAGAGTGACATGTGAGGTTCCAGAGGGATTGGCCAGGGGATTGAATAGGTCGTCAAGGAGAGAGCTAGTTCATACAAATTAGAATTCATTTCCTCACCCCCCCCCCCCCCATGGAGTCCAATGAGGGGAAGTTATAGTTGAGATTCAAAGTCTCCCAACAGCCACAGTAGTGAGAAAATATACACAGTCACTTTACAATGCTGTTGGCAGTCATGGGACCTATTCGCTACCGACTGGATGGTGCCTGTTTGACCCTAGCAATATTTGAACAGTCGACTGATTTGACCGAGCCTTGATCAAGCCACCCGTTTGACCAGAATAGAGAACCAAAGAGGTGTGTTGCTAGCTGCAGGGCACAGCGTTTACCATCGCTCAACCTCCAGGACTCCTGTCTCCTTGCAATACAGGATGCCACGCACTGCAAACGCACGTGGGAGAGTTCACCCTGGTCCAAGTTGAAATGAACCAGGGGTGGGTGCACAACTCCTGGTTCATGGGCCTTGATGCACCAGGAAGACATTTGTCTCATCCCCCACTGGTTACCCCTACAGTATGGATAGCCCTCTGGTCCAACTCACCAGATCATTGGGACCTCGAGCCCCCCCACTGCAGCAACGCGGCTCCTGTTAGAGGGGAGAAGTAAAGGGAATAATTCAGGGAAGAATGACATAAAGTTAACACCTGGTACCAGACTAGGAACTTTTAATGTTATATATATATATAATGTTACTTATATATTTATATACATACATATATGTATACTTACATATATCATTATCATCAAAGGGCTAACGCCGACAGGGGCGCATGGCTGGATCCACCCCTCATGGCGAGTCTCCAGTTAGGCCCTCGGCCCATCTCTTACTCCTTGTGGCAGGTCTCATCAAGCTGCCCAAGCCATAAACTCATCCCACGGGCCTCATCCCACCGAGGCAAACGCCTTCTTGAGGCCAATGCATGCAACCCACGACCAAACTCACGGTTACATTCCACAATTAATTGAAGCGTTAGGCTATGGTTTGTTGTGGACTTGCCAGGAGTAATTCCAGATTGCTCTGGTCTCTGGTGCCTTTGTAGGTAGTTATAGATCAATTTCAGAAGAATGTGGGCGAAACCCTTGCCTGGTATGCTGAGCAATGTAATGCCACAGTAGTTGCTACAGTCCCAACTTTCCCCTTCCAGAAGTGGCCTTTAACCGCTTCAGCAAGGTTCCTGATAAACTGTTCCTTGCCCCTTCTCAGCAGTGTCCTGATTGCCATTCAGCTGAGCCATGCGACATGCTTCAGTGGCTTCTAATGTCTCCGGCGAGATGAAATTCTAGTTTACCCTTGGGGGTATGTCAATGGACTCCTGCGCTGCATCGAGTGTTTCACACTTGAAGGATTCCCATAGAGCAACTGGCTCCGTCAGGTTTTTTGACAGACACTCATCCTCCTTCAGTCTGTCCACATTATCTCCTTGGCCACAGTATCTGTATGACTATACCATGTCCAGTGATGCGGGTTAGAGTGCTGATACCAGGAGCCAAAAATCCGCTTTCTCTGGGACCTATCAAAGTTCCAGAGGAGGAGGCTGTTCTCACTGCTGGGATCAGCTCCCGAGCCATGGGAGCCGACAGACAACTGCCAAGGGTTGGAGTCGGCTGGAAATGGCTATGGCTACTCCCTGGAGATGGTGGCCATCACTGCGGTCCAACAAGTAGTAGGTGTACCCACCCTTACTCATTGTGCCACTGCCAGGTCTTCTTACCTCCGAGAGGGCAGCCACCTCAACTCCTAATCACTCCAATACCCTCAATAGCAGAGGTAACCGATCGTCCTGCCGCAAGGACCGGATGTTCCAAGCGCCTACCTAATAATTTGCCTGAGATTAACCTCGAGTGGGTGCTCCGGGAGGACGCCACCTCTGCCAACGCTGTCCCAAATAAAAGGGGTCGGCAGGCTGTGGGGCCCAACATATGCCTGTAGGGTTCCCTAGGGCTTTGCCCCACAGACCTTGGCTGGGATAGCGCCTGGCAGGACAAGTAACTCTCATTCCCATCCTGCGCCCCAACATTTGCCCTCCTATCGGGAACCACAGCCCACCTTGCTTGCCGGGTGAGAGAGACAGCATCCCTCCTCGCTAGCACATCCATTTATTTCAGCAGTTGCCGGTGAGTTATCGGGGGGAGGAGGGCTGGCAAGGCCCACCAGCCCCAAGCCACCCATTGACCCTAGGGTGGCCTGAGGGGCAGGAGTTGGTACGAGCCAGGGCAGGTCCACACGCCGGTGGGTCATGAATCCATACCTCTTGGGCTTTCTGCTGCGAGATCCCCGCCAATTTAGCCTGGGACCGCAAGGCGCCTAGTTTCCATGAGGAGGCAGATGTCTTGATGACAAAGAGGCTGGGAATTGGCAGGGGAGGCTTATGCATAGCTGCTCCCTTTTTCGCACTGGGCATGCAAGTACTTAACACTATCTAGGCTATCACACCATCACTTCACATCACCCTGAGCATGAAGCACCCACCCACCCATATATAATATATATAAACATATACATACATATATGTATATACATATATATGTATATTCATACATATATGTGAATATACATAGGCATACATATATATACATATATTGTGTACAAATATAATATCTATGTGTATATATCTTTATATATAAATATTATATATCTTTATATAGATATATATATTTATATATATATATATATATGTGTGTGTGTGTGTGTGTGTCCTCATGAGTTGCGTATTAAAGAGACTGTTATCAGGAAAGTTAAGGAACAGCTGAGCTCCCTTCAGCCCATAGTGAGGTTATGCTTGTAGAAAGTAACAGCAGTTCCAGTGTGGAACTGTCAGCTTTGTTGTTGGCCATATGACACTGGTTATATTGAATAATAATGAAAACAGCTTAATCCTGTTTAATGATCATGCTGAGAGTAAAGCCAGACTTTCCACTATTATTCATAAATTGAGTTGGACACCTTTATTAGGAACTCCGCATCAGAAACAAGTAAAATTAATTTTGGATAATAACAACTTGTTTATCTTGGATGAAACTTACAAAGTGGATAATGAATCAATTAGAAACTAGGTTGGTATTGGAATTATTTAGATGTACTGTTGGCAAACTCGTTTGATCAAATCCTTGTTATATAAGAAGAGATGGGTATGAAATTTAAGCCAACGAGAAGTGAACTTTCTCGGCCACATATTTTCAGATCGGCATTAAATCGGCCAAAAAATTTTTGGAAGCAGTAAGTAATATACCAGCTCCCCAAGCTGTTAAGCAGGTCAGGCACTTTATTGTGATTTGTATCTTTTATAGAAAGTATATATAATTTTGGAATCCTACGAAACTAACTGAAACCCCAGTACTGGTCAAAGTGATGAAACTAAAAAGTTTGAATTGCATACATAAGCCAGTGATACATGTATTCCAGGAAGTCGAGGAGGGAAATCTTAGATCTATAGGATATCTTTAAAAAAACTAAACGACAAAGAAGCCTTTCCTATTGTTAACTCATGTAGGTTCTTTATTCATTATCTCTTTATCTCTAGTTAAAACCTTTTAGAATAACAGATGGTCAACCGTTAGCCACCATTTTTGAAAAAAAAAAACTAGCTGTCCACGTGTTCAGATACATTTTAGAGATGAGAGATTATCTGTCTGACATTAAATATAAGAACAGAACTAGTCATACTGTTCCTGATACTGTCATTCGATCAATAAGAACTACTAATTAATTAAAAGAGGAATTAAATTGAAGTCAAAGGGAGGTTAAATTTCATGGCCAAATATTGCCCGAGATTGGCATTAAATCAGAAAAGAAAAATATTGAAGCAGTAAGTAGTAGTCCAACTCCCCAAACTATTAAGCAAGTCAGACACTTTATTGAGATGCGCATCTTTTATAGAAAGTATAGATAATTTTGCATTCCTATTTCATCAGAAGAAACTAACTGAAACCCCGGTACTAGTCAAGGCTGACCATATATATACCAGTTGTACATATACTCCAGATTGTTGCAATTAAAAGAGGGAAATCTTAGACCTATAGTATATGTAAGTTTATGTGAATAAGGAACCCAAATGAGGCCACCCATGAGGCGGGAGACTTCAGGCGAAAAAGGGGGTGAGGGGACCAAGTTCAAGGCTCAGAACTCACACGACCTCACAAGCCAACTATCCTCGAAGATGCAGGCCTACCAAGAACGTGACCAATACGGAGATGGTGCATAATAAATAAAATACAAAATCCTAAACTGAACAGAAAGAACCGTACACTAGGCACCAATGTAAAACAAGGTAATACGTAAAAAAGGCAAGTGCCAGAAGGGCTTAAGAATTACTTAAAAATATACCTGAAGGACGATTAAAAGGATAAAGCGTGAAAATAAGAAACGAGTAAAAGATAAAAGTAAGTAAAATTCAGAGGAAGTAATAAGTAAAACTCAAAGCACACATGGTTCACAGTAAAGCGTAAAAATAAAATACGTCTAGCATAGATACACCTAGGCAAATAAAAAGGGTCAGTACAACATTGTTTCAACATCCGTAGTGTAAAATCCAGACAGGCAATCCAATGGGTGAAGTCACAGAACAGTCTGAGTAGCTACTTCGTTTATTTAGTAAAAACATGGGGGTTAAATTGACTCACGCGGACGAAATTTTAACACATAATTAGAGTAAAACAATAAACAGGAAATATTATAATAAAAGAAAATATACGAAAGATAAAACCAATAACAAAAACAATAAAAAGTTAAAAGAAATCAATAAAAAAAAATCTATAATTATAATAAAAAACAACAATATCCTGCTATTCATCAACGAAAATCGTAAAATAAGTGACTTTCTCTCGCTCTAAAAGAGAGATTAAAGGGATGAATAAGCAAAAAAGAAACCATTATAAATAGAAATGAACTCAAAATACAAGAGATAGAAAAAAACAAATGCACTCACAGCAGATGTGGATGTCTGTTATCCGTACATCATGAGAATCTTTGTAAACTATGCGTGGATAGCGAAAGATTTCAATGGAAGTTTTATTTATAATAGGTACAAAAGTTATAAATAAACGTAAAATACATGTAAAAAGAGCCAGCGTAATACAGAAATAAAAAGAAGCGTAAAAATGAGGTTAGACGAGGGAAGTGGTCCATCTGTGCTCGACTCGCCCTGGATCACGGCAGGATGCTGGTTAGGAAAGGGATGAGTGGAAGCAGGAGAGGATAGGGATAAAGGCAGAAGGTAGGGGAAACGGGAAAAAACGAATTGAAAAAGGGGAAATCAGCGCATAAGTAGAAGCAAGAGAAAACGCGAAGGAACATGAAGAGGGTGCGAATAAGATGGGTGCGAGGGGAAATGCGGCAGGATACAGGGCAGGATAGGGATAGGATGAGGCAGGATAGTATAGGGATAGAGATAAAAGGTAAAACAAGCAAGGACAAAGCATAGAAGAGGAGAAACTACCGTGGGAATAAAGATAAGGGAAAAAGCGAGGGGACAGTAAGAGGGTGAGGATAAGGGCACAAGAGGGATGGAAGGATCGGGGCTAGGTGATGGGTATGGTGGGGGGGGGGGTGAAAACCTCACAGATATTAAACATAGATACTTAATTGTACTGAAGAGTCCTTGCTACTGTTAGCTCATGTAGGTTATTTAATCATTATTTCTGGTTAAAACCTTTTACAATAACAAAAGATCATTTTCAAAGAGGAAACTAGTGGTCCACGTGTTTAGATACAGTAGTCCTGCTGTCTCTGATACTGACAGTCGATCAACAGGATCTACTAATTAATTAAAAGAGGATTGACAACATACTACTGATGTAAGATTCACTGTAGAAAAGATGAAGAAATCTGGTCAAGTTAAATTGCATTTTTAGATGAGGCTAACTTCCAAAAAAGTTCTATAACCTACATTTTTATTTTTTAGAGTTGTATGATGGTATCCTCTAACACAAAAGGAGTGATATGATTAAGATAAGGTCATGTTTAGGGGTACATGCATCTCTGATATCAGTTGCAATGCTATAACATATAATAACTCCTATTTTGGAGAACAAAAGTCTACTCTCAAAGCAAAGCAATCATGTAAATCATGTCAACATTTCAAAAGGTATGGAGCGGTTGTACATAAATTGAAAGGTTTGCCACCTATCGATGACAATGGGCAGAAAATATATATTGATATAATTGATTTACACTGGCAAAACGACCCATCACTATTGCTTAACTGTTTTTGATATTTTTTCAAGATAAGAATTTATTTACTCAAACCCAAAAGTGCTCTTTTAATTATAAATCAAGGATGATATGTATTGACTTTAGAGAATTTTGTAGTAGGGCCGGTATCAGACAAGGATTTTCACTTCCATATCATCCACAAAGTTTTTAAGTTAAAGAGAGACAGACCTCACTGAACTCTAAAACTATATTGAGTCAAGAGCTCCTGAATACTTGGTCGAAGCACATCCCTCAAACATTTTTTAAAAGGAAAAGCAGACCTCTTGAGGTTGGAAACCTAGTTTGGGTTTATGTAGTGGTACCACTTGCTAATACGGTGATAAAATTAAACCGCATTTGGAGAGCTCCATAGAAGATCCTGGCGTTTGTTGATGGAGAGGCTATATACTAAGAAATCTGTGATGGTTAAAAGGCATTATTAACATTATGAGTGGGCTTTTTATTTGTCTGAAAGGACCAGACCTTCGGATCTGTAATGAATGTCAAACTGTTGTGAACCATATGTGTGTATGAGGTATTTGGAAGTTATACGTATTATTATTAAAGCATAGGTTTTTGGTATCCATAAAGGAAAAAAAAAAC
>NC_061821.1:34131519-34134019 GCF_019202785.1 Penaeus chinensis | reverse complement strand
ACTGTTCACTTAATTCATCACAACTCGCATCTCTGACAGTCTAACCAGCCTACAGAACAGGCAGGCTTCCGCAGTGGATTCTCAACAACAGACCACATACACATGCTCACCCAAATAAGAGAAAAAAATAAATTAATATAGGAAACCCCTGTGTACGGTATTCATCGATTACGGAAAGGCATTTGACTCGGTACAAATACCAGCAGTACTAGAAGCTATTCGAAGACAGGGAGTAGAGGAGGTATATTGTAATATATTAGAAGATATATATGCAGATGGGACAGCAACCATCAAGCTCCACACAGAAACCGATAAAATCCCAATTAAGAAAAGTGTTAGACAGAACGATAACATCTCAAAATGTTTACAGCTTGCCTTGAGGAAATATTCAAGAAGCTAGAATGGATTGAAAAGGGTATCAAAATTGAGGACGAATACCTAAACAGTCTAAGATTTGCAGATGATATTGTTCTCTTCAGTGAATCTACAAATGAAATGCAGCAACTAGTCGGACTTAGGAAGAACAAGAAAAAGACTAAGATCATGTTCAACAGTAGAGTTCAATTCGAACAGATACATGTTCAAAGCGAAGCACTAGAGGTGCTAGACAAGTATATATACATAGGGCAACTCGTACAGACAAACACATCTAGCGAAGAGGAACTTACGCGACGCATTGGTCTAGGCTGGACACAGTAGCATACCAAGAGGCTCCTTGCCATTATGTTAAAAAAAAAAAAAGTTTTTAACTAATGCATTTTCCCAGTTATGACCAATGGATAAGAAACATGGACTACAACCAAATTACTGGAGAGGAAACTAATATGTGCCCAGAGAGGGATGGAGAGGTTGATTCTGGGAATTAGTCTAAGAGATCGGATAAGGGCGACGTGGATCAGGGAAAAGACAAAAGTGAAAGATATACTCGGGAGCATCAATAAGAAAAGATGGCAATGGGCAGGTCATATATGTCGGAGACAGAACAACAGAAGTCCTGTAGTGGATTGACCCAGGATGATGATGATGATGACACACACATATTTATATTGATAGGTATAGATAAATAGATATGAATTTGTATGTATATATTGAACATGTTGAGATCTTCATCTCTGAGAAGTCAATATCTGTTTTGTATATTAATGTTAAAATTCTGTCATTCTAGTCTTCAAGTTAGCTAAGTTTGGCTGCGGTTTTCGTATGAGTTTCCCTTCTGAGGTGTAACTTAATTTGGCCTCTGACCAACCCATGGTCGCTGCCAACAGTTACTTTATTAATAACCCACATTTTTGTATAATATGAAGTCAATTTCGTTTTTGATGTCCGATGGCGACTTCCCTGTCCACTTCTGCTCTAGTCTTTTTTCGAAGAATGTATTCATGATATTGAATGATCGAGCCTCCGAAAAATCGACTAGCATTTGTCCCCTCTCACTCCTAGTGCCTATTCCGTGACTCCACTACAGTTTCTCCTTCAGTCTTTTTACCTATTTTGGCATTAAAGTTTCCCAAAATTATTGTGAATGGGTTTTTACTCTCTCGCTGACTAAATGAACATCTTCATAGAAGCTTTTTTTCTGCATCACTGTGGCTGCAGGTTGGAGCATAGACTTGAACAATCTTTAAGTAGTACCTATTATTTAGTTTTATTGTTACTGAAGCCACTCTTTCGTTTACACTGTGGAATTCTATGACATTCTTTTCTAAACGTTTGTGAACTAAGGAACCTACCCTTAATTCTTGCTTGCTACCCTGGGGTTTACCTCTCCAGTAGAGTACGTGTCCATCATTTAGTATCTTCTGTTCTTCACCTAGTCTTCTAACCTCACAGAGTCCTTCAACATCCCATTTAATGAAGGAGAGTTCCTCAAGTAATGCTAGTAAGTCGGATTCCGTTCTCATGGTCCTTATATTATATATGCAAAGGGTCATCAACGTGGGGCGGCCTATTCTTAGCCCGAGATTCTTAGGGCCCTCTGCTCCGGAGCGACCCTGATCTCCGCCGTAACCAGGGGCTCCTTCGCCTCCGGGGAATGAGGACCGTTGCTCTGTTTGTGCAGTCATGTTTTTTTATTTTGAGGTAGACAGCTGAGTTACCTCCCACCTACTGGCCTAGGTGTATTTTGATGGGAGGGGAAGTATTTTAGCCGGGATGCTACTGAAAAGACCCTCCAGCAAGGTTGGCCCTATGGACCTATGGACAGCAACGCACGGGCCTGCACATATATACATACACTATACCAGGGTATACTCCAGTGAGCATGGGCTTAAGTATCAGAAATGCGTATATGCATGGTTGTATTTTATACACTGATTTTATTTATGCATATGTGCGCCTAGTACAGACAGGGTTGTTCACCCGCAAATGCCCTAAGTACTACACATATGTTCATTTTCGTGCACATGCACATGTTACTGCATGGGAGCTTTACAATCCTCCTATGCACATAATGTATACATATGTATACATTATACACAAGTACACCCATGCGCATGCATAC
>NC_061821.1:34111519-34114019 GCF_019202785.1 Penaeus chinensis | reverse complement strand
CATATATATAAATACATATATGTATATGAATATATATATATGTATATATACCTATATATATATATTATACAATACATATATTTATATATAAGTATGTATGTAAATATAAATCCATACATACGTGCATAAATATATAATCATATATATACGTATATATGTATATATGTATATATATACATATATATATATATACGTATTTATATATATATATATATATATATGTATATGTATATATACATACATATATTTATATGTATATATATAACATATATATATATAAAATATATCACACACACATATATATTTGTATCTTTAAGGTAACGCAGCCGTTATATAATGTGAGATATTATGCAGACGTTTGTACGCAATTTTTCGAAAATTTGTAATAATATACTGATAATTTATAATTTCTTATTAGTAACACAATTTACTGCAACAATATGGGTTCTTTTCATTACACTATCATTAGCAATAATCTTTGTGCCTAGTGAACTATATATATATATGTGTGTGTGTGTGTGTGTGTGTGTGTGTGTGTGTGTGTCTCTATATGTATATATATGTGTGTGTGTGTATGAATATATATATATATATATATATATATATATATATATATATATATATATATATATATATATATATATATATATATATATATATATAATGTGTGTGTAAATATATATATTTCTTTATATATGTATATATGAAAGATGGAATAATGCAATACCGCATTGATATAGGTGTATAACAATCCTCCCTGACCTGGCCTCGAACCTAGGTCACTCCGGCTATGAGACCGGAGGGCCAGTACTAAACCAACCATACCACACGACCCACTAAAAGGAGTGTGCAACTAGGAGCTAACTAGCTTCCATAGACATTACCTATCTACTCATACATGAGTAATGATAGCGAGGTTTTACACACACTCCCCGTGGGCACTCGGTGGAAATTGATTTAGAAATTCGAAATCGAAATGTATCCTAATTCAATAAGGATTAGAAACCAAAATCTTATCTCAAGAGACCGAAAAGTATTGTTCAGAAAACTATATATGACGACAAATCATGGGACTAAAGGAAGGATTAAGTCAGATAAAAAGGGAATGGATCAATTAAAGGAGTCAATTCATATTAAAAAAGTGTTGTTAAAGCTATACAAAATAATGCAAAGTATTTCTACCTTCATGCCTACAACAGGTTAAAGAAAAGAGTGAAATTGAACCACTTGAAAATGTTACCTTAATAACTGACCCATTGGCGGATGGCTGAACTCCTTAGAGAGCAATACTGAAGAGATTTTAGTGTGACTAAAGGAGAGGAAATAATTACAGATCCAGATCAATGTCTTCAAAGACATTGAAGCAATAAAAGGCACTACAACAAAATCAGCGGCTGCACCAGATGAAATTCTTGCAATAAGGCTTTCTACGTCACAATCCTATCCCGATACACTTTCTGTGTATATGAGGAAATAAGCATACACGTTTTTGGTATGAGAATGCTGCATATCTTTCCACTACATGTGCGACCGCTAATGGTTCTTGACATCCCCCACAACGTGCTTTACTCTTAGCAATCATTGGCCCATCAGTCAGTCTTGTACGCCCGATCCTGTCTTGTTAATTGCTTGCAAAACACTACGAGAGCCGCAAAATATTACAACAGAATGGCTCCTGAGATCTTTAGTCATTTTGACTGCCATAAGGACGGGATGTAATTCTGCAGTGAAGATCGAGTCTACCGTAAAAAGACTACTTACTGCAGTCCTCCTTCTTACTGCTGCAAAGCCCACACCATTTTCAAATTTCGAATCATCTGTATATATTGCATCGGATCCTTGCCATTTTGAAGTGTTGAAGAAATCTCAACCCGATTCTGTTTCGGATCAAGAATCTATAGCAAAGCCCTTTGAGAAATCCTGATGATGAAGGGAAATATAAATCCTATCTACTAGGGTGGAAACAAAGGTTATGCTAAAATAAATATTGATCTATGACACTAACACCTCACGTAAAAGAAAGAAAGAAAGAAAAAAAAAAGCTCATTATCTAGAACAAGAAAACAAGATAAACTCTGGACAGTATGGCTCAAATCCTGAACCGCCGTAGACATACAAAGAGACCTGAATGGAAATAAAGAAGTTGATGTAATATATTTATACTAAAAAAAAACTTCGACAAATGACCTTGGAATCAGAGGAAAAGTACGAATATGATACACGATTTCCCAACAAATCACAAGCAACTGTTAAAGTGGAGTGCCACAAGGCTTACTTCTTGGATCCTGTTGTTCCTTATTATGATTAGGGACATTAATACAGATATTAAACACTAGGGTAACATCTTTTGCTGATGATATTAGGATAAGTGCTGCACTGATAAAGGATGAAGACAGACTAAAGAAAGGACCTGCATGCATTTTGTAAACGGGGAGGTGAAAACAATGACCTTCACTACTAATAAAATTGAAATAGATATTAAAGAAAACATTATAAAAGT
>NC_061821.1:34091519-34099019 GCF_019202785.1 Penaeus chinensis | reverse complement strand
GCTGGTTCTTTCACACCTATCTTGGGGTGCAGACTGCACAACGCTTCTGCGGCTTTACCGAGCGCTTATTCGTAGTAAACTTGACTATGGATGTGAGGCTTATTCATCTGCAACTCCCACTGTTCTCCGGATGTTGGACTCGGTTCATAATGAAGCTCTGAGAATCTGTATAGGGGCTTTCAGGTCTTCACCTGTGAACCACCTCTTTCATTACACCAGGACTACATGAACCTGATTAACTACACGAGACTACAAAGGATTCCGGGGATCCTACATCCAGATTGGTTTTCAACCCCCTTGAGGATAGCCGATCCTATGGTAGGAGAATGAGGAATCTTGTGGAAGATCTTGATTTAAATCTCACAAAGGTTCTGGCTGTTGGAACTTCCCATGTCCCCCCTTGGACTAATCAAGTCGAGCTCGATTTGGTCGGAATCGGGAAAGGGGAGAGATCCGAAGCAGAAGTCAGAGAGATATTTCTTAACACACTTCTAAGTACCAAGGATCATATGCAATATATACAGATGGTTCAAAATCTGAAAATGGTGTGGGCTTTGCAGCAGTGAGCAGAAGGAAGACTGCATCTGGCAGTCTTTCTCGATCAACCTCGATTTTCACTGCAGAGTTACATGCCATCCTTGCAGCAGTCAAGATGACTAGAGATCTTACAGACCATTCCGTTGTAATATATTGTGACTCTCGTAGTGCCCTGCAAGCAATCAAGAACTTAAACTCGTCACATCCAGTGGTGAGGGAGGTTCAAGATTGGCTTGCACTGATGTCAGCACGTAAAAAGATAACTCTGTGTTGGGTGCCAGCACATGTTGGTATCAGTGGGAATGAGCGAGCTGATCAGAGGGCCAAGGCAGCTGCAACTCTCCCACACACTGACTTGAAACCCAGCATCAGTTGTCGTCTTCATGATAAATGGAGGGAACAATGGAGGCATACCTCTAGAAATAAACTGCGAGAGATTAGAGATGACCTTGGCAGTTGGGTGACCAGCATCCACCCCAACCGACAAGTAGAAGTTGTAATAACGAGGCTGAGAATCGGGCACACAAGCCTGACTTATGGGCCGATGATGGCTTAAAGTGAAGCACGCTGTGTTAATGCCAAGAGCCATTAACTGTTGCACATGTAATGGAAAGATGTGCAACATTCTCAGACCAAAGAGGAAGATACTTGTCTTCCCCATATACACTGAAAAATGTATTGGGGGAGGACTGAGACATAGAAGGTCTTATTTGTTTCCTTAGGGAAACTAATATTTTCAATAAAATTTAGTTATGCATAATGTTTATGCAATAGTTTTTAGATATTTAGAGCATAATATTTATGCTTCGATTTTTAATATAATATTTATTATTTATGACATTTATTGATAGAGTTTTAATGTTTTGAATATTTTAATATTTCAGTCTAACAAGGTGTTCGCCGCTAATGACCTTAGCTGTTGATGCGGCAGATAATTTCAAATAATCAATCAATCCCTTATCATTGGATGTGATGAGTCTTGATTGTTTGCAAAGCACTATGAGAGTCAGAAAAGATTACAATAGAATGGATCCTAAGATCTCTATTGCAAGGATGGCATGTAACTCTGCAGTTACATAAGCACCATACATACATATACATGTATACATTTAGTGTATGTGTATATATATGTATATATATATGTGTATATATATGTATATATATATATATATATATATATATAATCTGAAAGGAAAAGTGATTTTCCTTTCCGGAATCTTAATTTTATCAGGAAGAGTAACACCAGCGTAGTTACGAACATCTTTTTATTTCATACGTTTCGAAGTTTCTAACTTCATCCTCAGTGCTAGAAAACAGATTAAAAGAACCATAAACATAAGCAAAAATTGCAAGAAATTACAACATGGAGTGTAAAATTGGTTTCAACAAAGCAAAACAGGCTATACAAGCAGTAAGGGGGAGGAAGGTTGTTTAAAAGAAATTATCGTTGAACTAGGGAAACAGGGATAATGGTAAACAAAGTGATTATTAACTAGATCAAATTCGACAATAAAATAGATAGAAGTTTTAAAACAACATGAAAATTGGAAAGAGATATATACACGGACGTTCTGGTGACGTCACTGTCTTCATTTCATCTTTTTCATGAATAAATACAATCAAAATGTGAAAATGACATAGCATATAGACAATTAAATGAGAATGATAAAAATATAAACGGGATAAGACAAATACTTAAAATCATTGAAGAATAAAGCTTCTTAAAAAGTACTGACGTCAATGACATCGCCAAAAGGCTAAAAAGACGATATCATTAACGTGAAACGTGAATAAAAACATTTACACGATAAAATTTAAAATCAAAATACAAGTTATGAAAGACAAGTTTACAATATAAAAAGGACAAACCCCGTCATGCTCATCTATTAATCGAAAAAAAGCTAAAATGAGAATATGTAAAATAAATCTGATTTTGATTAAAATGATCAAAATCGTTAGAAACACTAAATATAATATTACGGAGGCAAACTTTAAGAACTTCAACAATAAAAGAACGCAATAAAACACAGAAAAGGTGATGAACGCGACTTAGAAAATGGGGTTAGAAAAAAGAGAAACTAAACTAAAAGTGAGCAGGGTTATAATACAGTAAAAAAAAAAAAAAAAAAAAAAAAAAAAAAAAAAAAAAAAAAAAGCTCCACGCAGGGGAAACGGAGATCATTTGGACACCCCATCTTGATTCTGCTGTGACTGACTCTCAGAGGCGAGGTTTGAAGAACTTCCACAATATATACATATATATACATATACACATTTATATAGATATGTACACACACACACACACACACACATATATATATACATATATATGTATATATATACACATATATATACACATTTATGCACACACACACACACACACACACACAAACATATTTATATATCGTACACTCAAAGAAAAGTAATAATGTTTCTGTTACCACTGGTCCTGAGATTCATTACATATATACATATATACACACATATATATATATATATATATATATATATCTGTGTGTGAGTGTGTGCGCGCCCGTCTATATGTATATACATATATATGCATATATGTAGATGTATATATATATATAGATAAACAAATAGATATAGATATATTTAAATGTGTATGTATGTGTTTATGTATCCATCTAAATATGAATGAATAAATATGTATGTGTCTGTACATAAATACATATATATATATATTGTTATAGGTTTTCCACATAGGCGTCGAACAGTCAAACGAAGAGGTAAACTAATACGGCCAAGAACAGTTTCATGTTTATTAGCAAACGTTTCAGAGATCAATCATATCTCTTTCATTAGCGCTGTAATAATGAACCAAAAATAGCGTACATTAGACAACAATTAAATGGATTAAAGAGGTTCTCTAATTTCAAACGACAATAATAATATTAACACCAAAAAATGAGCAAAAACTTTATAATATAATAGAGATATGTTAAACAAACGAGTATATACAGTAGAGAAAAAACAAACGAAAAATACTGGAACAAAGATATAAAAACTAACCAACATGGGTGGTAGTTAGAGCTCTGGTTTCATCTTTCGGATCAGCAAAGATTCCGAGATTATAAGGTCTAGGCGGGAGGAATGAGAGGATAGAATTTTGAAGTCTGTGTTAGAGAAAGGATGTGAGTGTTGGTGAGAGTGCTCTCTTATGGCCAAGAAAGACGGTCTGCTCAGCGGTAGTCCCGTAAGAAATGACTTGCCTTTGTGTTCCCTTATGCGGTGACATTAACCATCGTGAGGTGGACCCCACGTACCTGAATTGGCAGTCAGGACAGGTAAATAGATATGTTACGTTAGAACACAAATCAAAGTGGCGTCTCGTAGGTTGTTTTAAGAAATTTGCAATAGTGTTAGAATTACTGAAGATAAAAGTGAATTTCATTTTATCAGAATTTTTTTTACAAAGAAAAGTCTTTATTATTTTATCAAATAGATACAATGGGTACCAAGCGCCTTGGAACCGGCGCTTACCTCTGCTATCGAGGGAATTTGGGCGGTTGGGAGTTGAGGCGCCTGCCCTCTCTGAGGTGAGAGGACCTGGCAGTGGCATGATCAGTATGGGTGGGTACACCTACTACTGGTCTGGCTGTGGTGATGGTCACAACCTCCAGGGAGCAGCCACCATCTCCAACCGACTTCAACCCTCAGTAGTTCAGGTAACATCGGTTGATGAGCATATTATAGCATTGAGACTGAAGCATGATTTTGGATTTATGTCTCTTTTTGCTGTGCATGCTCCTACCGATGTGAAAAAGGCGTTATACGCCATAACTCACATCCCGGTGAGACATTCGCATTGTTCTGGGCGACTTCAATGCGATATCTGGCTGTGATCGAGCTGGCTATAAAATGTCTGATGGTTCTTTGGGCACTCGGTGGAAATTGATTTAGAAATTCGAAACCGAAATCAGATATACTGAGGTATATATATGAGAGATGGAATAATGTAATGCCGCATTCATATAGATCTATAACAATACCTCAGTATATCTGATTTCGATTTCGAATTTCTAAATCAATTTCCACCGAGTGCCCACGGGGAGTGTGTGTAAAACCTCGCTATCATTACTCATGTAGGAGTAGATAGGTAATATCTATGGAACTAGTTAGATCCTAGTTGCACACTCCTTTTAGTGGGTCGCGTGGCATGGTTGGTTTAGTACTGGTCCTCCGGTCTCATACCCGGAGTGACCTAGGTTCGAGGCCAGGTCAGGGAGGATTGTTATAAATCTATATCAATGCGGTATTGCAATATTCCATCTTTCAAATATATATATATAAAATAATATATATATGTTTATACATATGTATGTATGTATATTATATATTTACATATTCATCCATATATATATATATATATATATATATGTGTGTGTACATATATGTATGTATATAGACAAACTACACACACACACACACACACACACACACACACACACATATATATATATATATATATATATATATATACATATATATACACATACACACACACAAACACATACACACACACAAACGCATGCACACACGTGTGTATGTGTATATGCGTGTATGAATATGTATGTATATATATCGAATACATATCACTTATTTATCTTCCTTCCCTTTTATCACATGAACGTCAATGGTTGTGTACCATCAAGCGAGTGTTGCATTTCTTGCAGCTGCTTCTGCAAGATCTGAAACTTTACTTGTCTACATTTTTATTTCCACTGTGAATGAGGTCACCGCTGACGTGTTACCATTCTGAACTGCTGCAGTCGCTTATTGCAAAGACTATGATGTCGCTAACATTACGTCGGTGCGTCTTCCCGAGTTTGCATTCTGGATACTGTTTAGAACAGTAATTATTATTTAAGTTGATTGTACCAATTCGTCTATCCCACAGATGCCTCAACCACCACATCCAACATCGACTGGACAATGTCATTATCTGAAAAAGATTAAAAAAAAAAAAAAAAAAATCACGAAAAAAAGTTAAATTACTACCAATACAAACGCCATAAGCCTGGGAAGAAATACACACTTCTGTAAGTATTTATACGTGCATATCTTCCTACGGTCGTATATGTACACCATGACAAATTATAAGCATAAGAGAGAACAAAAATCCTAGATGCTGATAAAATTTTATGAAATAAAAAGACAAACATTCTAACCATTTCTTCACGCAAACCATCATAATATATATATATATATATATATATATATATATATAAACACATACATATAAATGTGTGTGTATATATATATATTAATATATATATATATATATATATATATATATATATATATATATATATATATATGAAAGAAACCTGCTGCAAAAAAAATACAAGAAGAAATGAAACATTGAATATTAATAACCTTAGGCCCTCATACAGCAAAATCCCGCATTTATGAAGAAGAAGAAGAAGAAGAATATATATATATATATATATATATATATATAATATGAATATAAACAAATTAATGGATTAAAAAAATAAGTATAGATAAATATATATAGATATATATGCATATATATACACATACATATGTATTTACATATATACATAACATATGGATATATATACATATATATGTATGCAGTGGCACGATCAGTATGGGTGGGTACACCTACTACTGGTCTGGCTGTGGTGATGGTCACAACCTCCAGGGAGCAGCCACCATCTCCAACCGACTTCAACCCTCAGTAGTTCAGGTAACATCGGTTGATGAGCATATTATAGCATTGAGACTGAAGCATGATTTTGGATTCATGTCTCTTATTGCTGTGTACGCTCCTACCGATGTGGAAAAGGCGTTATACCCCAAACTCACATCCATGGCAGACAATTGCCCCTGGTGAGACATTCGTATTGTTCTGGGCGACTTCAATGCGATATCTGGCTGTGATCGAGCTGGCTATAAAATGTCTGATGGTTCTTAATTTTAGTAAAACCTTGTGATTTTTATTTTTGCTTTAGTTTTATTTTAATAGACTTTTGTAACGATTTGATTTCTTGTATTTAAGAGATCCCATTATGCATCCCCTCAGCTTCAACGGGTTGATTACCTGTGAGAGTTAATTCAAGTAAAACAAGCCTGAATTTTTGCATCTTGCATTAAAGAACTTGTATTGAC
This sequence comes from Penaeus chinensis, assembly GCF_019202785.1. Lineage (NCBI taxonomy): Eukaryota > Metazoa > Arthropoda > Malacostraca > Decapoda > Penaeidae > Penaeus > Penaeus chinensis. Next base: position 34,092,326 of record NC_061821.1, on the reverse strand, counting down.
AATACTTCGGGAAAGAATAAATACAGAGTGAAGATATAAAGCATAAGAGGAAAGGTACTTTCCTAGACTTTTTACATGGTCAAAAGTTCAACAGCATAAATCTGCACCTTTTATCGCACTCCATCTCGGACATAACCACGCTAACCGCAGTGTTGACCCTTGAACCCTTGTAACTTCTGTACATTTACACTTGCTTTTCTCTAAATGCTAGCACCCTTCTATATATATATATATATATATATATATATATATATATATATATATATATCGATGTGTGTGTGTATGCATTGTGTGTTTATATAGAGTTATGTGTATATATACATACATGTATATATATATACATATATATACACATGCATACACGTATGTGTGTGTGTATGTGTGTTTGTATATATATGTATATATACATATGTATATGTATAAAGATATATATATATATACAAATATATATATCTATAACAATCCTCCCTGACCTGGCCTCGAACCTAGGTCACTCCGGGTATGAGACCGGAGGGCCAGTACTAAACCAATCATGCCACACGACCCACTTATCTACTCATACATGAGTAATGATAGCGAGGTTTTACACACACTCCCCGTGGGCACTCGGTGGAAATTGATTTAGAAATTCGAAACAGAAATCAGATATAATGAGGTATATATATGAAAGATGGAATAATGCAATACTGCATTCATATAGATCTATAACAATACCTCAGTATATCTGATTTCGGTTTCGAATTTCTAAATCAATTTCCACCGAGTGCCCACGGGGAGTGTGTGTAAAACCTCGCTATCATTACTCAT
>NC_061821.1:34064019-34076519 GCF_019202785.1 Penaeus chinensis | reverse complement strand
ATCTTGTTAGCACAACTTCTACTTGTCGGTTGGGATGGACGCTGGTCACCCAACTGCCAAGGACATCTCTAATCTTTCGCAATTTGTTTTTAGAGGTATACCTCCATTGCTCCTTCCATTTATCAAGAAGACAACTTCTGATGCTAGGTTTTAAGTCAGTGTGTGGGAAAGGAAAATGGGTGGCAAATGCCTTGGCCTTCCGATCAGCTCTATCATACCCACTGATACCAACATGCGCTGGCATCCAACACAAGAGTTGTCTTTTTACGTGCTGACATCAGTGCAAGCCAATCTTGAACTTTCACCACTGGATGTACTTGCAGTGCACTACGAGAGTTGCAATGTATTATAATATAATGGTTTGCAAGATCTCTCATCATCTTGACTGCTACAAGGATGGCATGTAACTCTACAATGAAGATTGAGGCTGCCGGAGAAAGACTGCCAACTGCAGTCTTCCTTGTGCTCACTGCTGCAAAGTCAACACCATTTTCAAATTTCAAACTATCTGTATATATTGCATCTGATCCTTGGTACTTAGAAGTGTGTTGAAGGAATCCCTCCCTAACTTCTGCTTCGGATCTCTCACCCTTCACAATGCCGACCAAATCCACCTCGACTTGACTGGTTCAATAAGGGACTTTGGGAGTTCCAACAGCTAGAAACTTAATGAGATTTAAGTTGAAGTATAATCGGCTATCCTCAAGGGGTTGAAAAAACAATCCTGATGTAGGAGTTCCCAGAATCCTTTGTAGTCTCGTGTAGTAAGTCAAGTAAGTGTAGTAATGGTGTAAAGAAGGAGGTTCTCCACTCTTAGCTTACAGGGACTCCACAGCCTCTGTACAGATTCAGAGAGCTTCATTATAAACTGAGTCTGACATCTGGAGAACAATGGGAGTTGCAGATGAAGAATCCTCACATCCATAGTCAAGTTTGCAACATGTCTTATTCTCAGCCTTGAAAATCCAACTTCTACTGCCAAGGTCATGTCTAATCTCTCGTAGTTTGTTTCTGTAGGTATTCCTCCACTGCTCCCTCTATTTATTGTATAGATAACTTCTAATGCCTAGTTTCAAGTTGGTATGTGGGGGAGGTAAACGAGCATCACAGACCAAGGTCATGGATACCAGCATGCACTGGCACCCAACACAGTTATCTTTTACGTGTTGAAATCAGTGGAAACAATCTTGAAGCTCCCTTACCATTGCCCCCCTAACAGAAGCCGCCTTGCCGCGGTTGGGGGGCTTGAGGTCCCAATGAGCTGGTGAGCCGGACCAGAGGGCTACCCATACTGGAGGGGTCACCCGTGAGGGATGAGACAAAATGGCTTCCTGGTGCACCAAGGCCTATGAGAGGGGATGGTGCACCAACTCCTGGTTCATTCCATCTTGGTCAAGAGAGAACTCTCCCAATTGTCTTTGCCGTGCGTGGCGTCCCGTATTATTAGGAGACAGGAGTCCTCTAGTCGGTAGAGCACAGGTCCCGCGACTACTATCAGCACTGTAATAGTGATTGCGTATATTTCCTCACTACCCCTGTGGCTGTTGGGAAAATTTGAGTTCCAACTATAGCTTCCCCTCGTTGGACTCCATGGTGGGTGGGGGGGTGAGGAAATGAAGATTTATAATTTGTATGATTTCTGCAAATTTACAAAGAACTTGCTCTCTCCCTGACGACCTTCGCAATCCCCCGGCCAATCCATCTAGAACATCACATATTGTCACTCTGGAACCTTACCAGATTCCAAAGGGCAAGAAAGGGAATCGTAATTGTTCTCGAGCTCCCAAACCAGGTAAGAAGGAGAAAAGTCCTCCTCATTCCATTAAGGAAATCTTACCGCGTCAATATGAAAGTGTATCATATAGTAAATTTCTAGTAGTGAAGACAATTGATGGCGTATCTATCATGGATCTTGATATTTTTGAAGTACATCGGAAGATAGTTGAGGTATGTCAACGTGATCCTCGCATAACCCCACAGCGAGATGGTAGTCTGATAGTTGAGGTTTCGTCACCAGACGAGAGTGACCGTCTGCGTGCAATATGCCACATTCCTGGGGCTCAAGTTTCATGTTCTCCTCACAAAACCCTCAATCAGTGTAGGGGAATTGTCTTTTCCCGAGACCTGATGAGGTATTCTGAGGAGAAACTGTTAGAAGAACTAAAGAATTTTAATGTAGTGGCAGTAAAACGTTTTATGAAGAAAGTTGATGGTTTATAACAGTCGACACCAGCTCTTCTTCTAACTTTTGAATCGTTAGTCCTACCTGAATCAGTTAAATTGGCATGGTACCACCTCAAGGTAAATCCATATGTACCAACCCTATGCAGTGCTGCCACTGCCAGGGTTATGGTCATGGAGCCAACACTCGCCGTTTTAAGGAAAATGGACAACCAAGGGTATGTGTGAAATGTGGTACAACAGGTCATTAAGGAGATGATAACTGTCCAGGTCCAATATGCTGTTACCACTGCAAAGAAGATCATGAAACTTCTTCTAAACAATGTAAAAGGTATAAGTTTGAAAAAGAAGTATTGGTAATAAGGAGCAAGGAGAAAGTTAGTTTTGCAGAAGCAAAGCGCCTACTCGTGTGCTGTTTGCACAGCCGGGTAAGTCCTTTGCCCATCCTCCTTCCCGCGATCCCTTACCCTCCAATACTTCTAACACCACACACACTGCCACTACCTTTAAACCTCAGTCCGCAAATACTGAAAGTGCCTCTGGTGAGTTGTTGCACCAGAAACGGAGTAGGAGTGAAGGGTCTATTGAGGAGACTCCTCCTCCCAAAGTAAGGTCTTTGGAGCCATCAGTTAAGGCTCCAGAGGCCTCAACGGTGACCGCTTCAGCTGCCACCACATCCACAGGGACCTCTGCTGCTAGGCAGAATCCCCCTGAAGTAAAGGCTCAGGTACGCCATTTGCACAGGCAGAGGTATCCTGAGCCTGTTCTAAAGACTCTTCATAGAGTCGGGTCTTTGGAGCCACCAGGCAGGGCTCCTGAGGCTACCACATCCACAGGGGCCTCCGCTGCTAGATAGAATGCTCCTGAACCAAAGGCTCAGGTCCGTCCTTTGCCCAAGCAAAGAAATTCTGAGCCTGTCCAAAGGAAGCCTGTGGAAACTAGTTCCACAGTTAAACAACCCATCAAAAGGTATTCCCAAGATGCTGGAAAGGGACAGCCTAAAGGTGTGGGGCGGGCCTTAACCACAGGTGTTGCCAAACACCTTAAGAAGTAGTTTGTCAACCTGAAGAACTGGATACCCTAATCTTCCGATAGATAGAGCCTTCCGATCAGCTCTATCATACCCACTGATACCAACATGCGCTGGCATCCAACACAAGAGTTGTCTTTTTACGTGCTGACATCAGTGCAAGCCAATCTTGAACTTTCACCACTGGATGTACTTGCAGTGCACTACGAGAGTTGCAATGTATTATAATATAATGGTTTGCAAGATCTCTCATCATCTTGACTGCTACAAGGATGGCATGTAACTCTACAATGAAGATTGAGGCTGCCGGAGAAAGACTGCCAACTGCAGTCTTCCTTGTGCTCACTGCTGCAAAGTCAACACCATTTTCAAATTTCAAACTATCTGTATATATTGCATCTGATCCTTGGTACTTAGAAGTGTGTTGAAGGAATCCCTCCCTAACTTCTGCTTCGGATCTCTCACCCTTCACAATGCCGACCAAATCCACCTCGACTTGACTGGTTCAATAAGGGACTTTGGGAGTTCCAACAGCTAGAAACTTAATGAGATTTAAGTTGAAGTATAATCGGCTATCCTCAAGGGGTTGAAAAAACAATCCTGATGTAGGAGTTCCCAGAATCCTTTGTAGTCTCGTGTAGTAAGTCAAGTAAGTGTAGTAATGGTGTAAAGAAGGAGGTTCTCCACTCTTAGCTTACAGGGACTCCACAGCCTCTGTACAGATTCAGAGAGCTTCATTATAAACTGAGTCTGACATCTGGAGAACAATGGGAGTTGCAGATGAAGAATCCTCACATCCATAGTCAAGTTTGCAACATGTCTTATTCTCAGCCTTGAAAATCCAACTTCTACTGCCAAGGTCATGTCTAATCTCTCGTAGTTTGTTTCTGTAGGTATTCCTCCACTGCTCCCTCTATTTATTGTATAGATAACTTCTAATGCCTAGTTTCAAGTTGGTATGTGGGGGAGGTAAACGAGCATCACAGACCAAGGTCATGGATACCAGCATGCACTGGCACCCAACACAGTTATCTTTTACGTGTTGAAATCAGTGGAAACAATCTTGAAGCTCCCTTACCATTGCCCCCCTAACAGAAGCCGCCTTGCCGCGGTTGGGGGGCTTGAGGTCCCAATGAGCTGGTGAGCCGGACCAGAGGGCTACCCATACTGGAGGGGTCACCCGTGAGGGATGAGACAAAATGGCTTCCTGGTGCACCAAGGCCTATGAGAGGGGATGGTGCACCAACTCCTGGTTCATTCCATCTTGGTCAAGAGAGAACTCTCCCAATTGTCTTTGCCGTGCGTGGCGTCCCGTATTATTAGGAGACAGGAGTCCTCTAGTCGGTAGAGCACAGGTCCCGCGACTACTATCAGCACTGTAATAGTGATTGCGTATATTTCCTCACTACCCCTGTGGCTGTTGGGAAAATTTGAGTTCCAACTATAGCTTCCCCTCGTTGGACTCCATGGTGGGTGGGGGGGTGAGGAAATGAAGATTTATAATTTGTATGATTTCTGCAAATTTACAAAGAACTTGCTCTCTCCCTGACGACCTTCGCAATCCCCCGGCCAATCCATCTAGAACATCACATATTGTCACTCTGGAACCTTACCAGATTCCAAAGGGCAAGAAAGGGAATCGTAATTGTTCTCGAGCTCCCAAACCAGGTAAGAAGGAGAAAAGTCCTCCTCATTCCATTAAGGAAATCTTACCGCGTCAATATGAAAGTGTATCATATAGTAAATTTCTAGTAGTGAAGACAATTGATGGCGTATCTATCATGGATCTTGATATTTTTGAAGTACATCGGAAGATAGTTGAGGTATGTCAACGTGATCCTCGCATAACCCCACAGCGAGATGGTAGTCTGATAGTTGAGGTTTCGTCACCAGACGAGAGTGACCGTCTGCGTGCAATATGCCACATTCCTGGGGCTCAAGTTTCATGTTCTCCTCACAAAACCCTCAATCAGTGTAGGGGAATTGTCTTTTCCCGAGACCTGATGAGGTATTCTGAGGAGAAACTGTTAGAAGAACTAAAGAATTTTAATGTAGTGGCAGTAAAACGTTTTATGAAGAAAGTTGATGGTTTATAACAGTCGACACCAGCTCTTCTTCTAACTTTTGAATCGTTAGTCCTACCTGAATCAGTTAAATTGGCATAGTACCACCTCAAGGTAAATCCATATGTACCAACCCTATGCAGTGCTGCCACTGCCAGGGTTATGGTCATGGAGCCAACACTCGCCGTTTTAAGGAAAATGGACAACCAAGGGTATGTGTGAAATGTGGTACAACAGGTCATTAAGGAGATGATAACTGTCCAGGTCCAATATGCTGTTACCACTGCAAAGAAGATCATGAAACTTCTTCTAAACAATGTAAAAGGTATAAGTTTGAAAAAGAAGTATTGGTAATAAGGAGCAAGGAGAAAGTTAGTTTTGCAGAAGCAAAGCGCCTACTCGTGTGCTGTTTGCACAGCCGGGTAAGTCCTTTGCCCATCCTCCTTCCCGCGATCCCTTACCCTCCAATACTTCTAACACCACACACACTGCCACTACCTTTAAACCTCAGTCCGCAAATACTGAAAGTGCCTCTGGTGAGTTGTTGCACCAGAAACGGAGTAGGAGTGAAGGGTCTATTGAGGAGACTCCTCCTCCCAAAGTAAGGTCTTTGGAGCCATCAGTTAAGGCTCCAGAGGCCTCAACGGTGACCGCTTCAGCTGCCACCACATCCACAGGGACCTCTGCTGCTAGGCAGAATCCCCCTGAAGTAAAGGCTCAGGTACGCCATTTGCACAGGCAGAGGTATCCTGAGCCTGTTCTAAAGACTCTTCATAGAGTCGGGTCTTTGGAGCCACCAGGCAGGGCTCCTGAGGCTACCACATCCACAGGGGCCTCCGCTGCTAGATAGAATGCTCCTGAACCAAAGGCTCAGGTCCGTCCTTTGCCCAAGCAAAGAAATTCTGAGCCTGTCCAAAGGAAGCCTGTGGAAACTAGTTCCACAGTTAAACAACCCATCAAAAGGTATTCCCAAGATGCTGGAAAGGGACAGCCTAAAGGTGTGGGGCGGGCCTTAACCACAGGTGTTGCCAAACACCTTAAGAAGTAGTTTGTCAACCTGAAGAACTGGATACCCTAATCCAATGGAATTGTCAGGGATTCATGCAAAATGGGAAGAACTACAACATCTGATAGCTTCTTGTAATCCAGTTTGTGTATGCCTACAAGAGATTATGATCAGGGAAAATCGTCCAATTTCCCTGAGAGGATTCCAAGTTCAAGCCCATTATGGGACCTTTGATAATGGACCTCATGGAGGAGTAGCAGTGATGGTACGTCAGGATACTCCCTTCCAGGCCATCCACCTGCAGACGACACTGCAGGTGAAGGCTGCGAGAATAGGCTTGACACGACCTTACACTGTTGCATCCATCTACCTCCCTCCACATAATCTCAACATAGATGATTTGGAAGATTTACTTGGGCAGTTGCCTCATCCATTTCTATTTTTGGGAGACTTCAATGGTCGGCATCACCTCTGGGGAGACACTTTGTGCAACCCTCGAGGAAGGGCCTTGGAATCCTTGTTCTCAAGAGTAGATGCAGTTTTACCGAAGAGTGATGCACCAACACATTTCCAAGTTCAAACTGGAACATTCTCCAATATTGACCTGTCAATTGGTTCATCTGATTCACAGTTGAATTTCACTTGGCAGGTCATGGAAGACTTAAATGGAAGTGACCACTATCCAATAATTTTGGAGGAGGCGAATGGTATTCCAGCCAATGGAGTGCAGAGATGGCGACTTGAACATGCAGACTGGAATCTTTTTAGATCAACTGCAGTATTGCAAGGATCTTTGAATGATTTCCAGTGTGTTCAAGATGCTGTTAATCACTTCACATCACGAATTCACCTTGCAGCAGAAGCATCAATTCCCAGAAGTAGCGGGCAGTACCGTCGACCTCCGGTACCATGGTGGTCTGATGAATGCCAACAAGCTGTCAGAGCAAGAAAAGCTGCATTAAGGCAGTTGAGACGACGCCCAAGCGATCTAACCTTGATCCAGTACAAAAAGACCCAAGCCAAGGCCAGGCGATTGCTAAAGGAGGGTAGGCGGACATCGTGGAGACAATATGTCTCCGTAATTAACTCTGGGACCCCCTTAGCATGGGTATGGGACAAGGTGCGTAAGATTGCTGGAAACAGCACATCCATATCACCACCTGCTCTGAAAATAGATGGTATAATCCTGACAGACAAAACAGATGTTGCAAATGAGCCGGCAAAATCCATGGCAGAGATCTCCTCTGGAGCATCTTACACTGCCCGATTCTCCACTCTTAGGGCTGAACAGGAACGACACACAGTGTCGTTATTCAGTAGCACTGCAGCAAAACTTCCATACAACTTTCCATTTTTGCACAAGGAGATGGATTCTGCTTTGCAGCTCTGCCGTAAAACTGCCCCAGGAAATGACGATATTCCATACCAAATGATATCTCACTTACCGGAGAGTTCCCAAACGTTCCTGTTGGATCTATTCAATAGGATCTATAGGGAGGGCACAGTGCCATCCACATGGAAAGAAGCTATAATCATTCCTGTCCCTAAACCTGGCAAGGATGCTTCTATACCAGGGAATTATAGACCAATTTCTCTCACCAGCTGCATCTGCAAGTTGATGGAGAAAATGGTAAACTTCAGGTTGACATGGCTGCTAGAAAAGGAAAACGTACTGACCCCATATCAATATGGGTTTAGAAACCTGAGATCGACCACAGATGCACTTGTAGGATGGAAACTGCAATACATAATTCGTTCACACAACGACGTCATTTGTTAGCAGTCTTCTTTGACCTTGAACAAGCTTATGATACTACTTGGAAGCATGGCATGACGCTGTATGACATTGGTTTAAGAGGAGCATTGCCTACCTTCATACAAAGCTTCCTTGCTGACAGGAAGTTTGGAGTGAGGGTGGGAAACAGCTTCTCTAACCTGGGAGACCAGCTAGAAGGGGTCCCACAAGGGAGTGTCTTAAGTGTGACCCTGTTTGCCATTGCTATAAATGACATTGTAAAGGTCGTTCCAAGTGCTGTCTCATGTAGTCTGTATGTGGATGACTTTACACTTTACTGCTCAGGAGGAAACTTACAGGATGTGCAAGGGCATATGCAGACTGCAATAAATCAGGTTGTGCAATGGGCAACATACCATGGGTTCCAATTTTCTCCAAGCAAGACCATGGCTATGCATTTCCACAAACGGGAAAAGTTCCATCCTTCCCTCTATTTAGGAGCAAACCCACTGCATTTTGTCCAAGAGCTAAAGTACTTGGGTCTAATTTTTGACTCAAGGCTTACATGGGTGCCTCACATTAAACAGTTGAAGGTGAAAGCTATAAAAGCGCTTAGTATTTTGCGGGTTCTTTCACACCTATCTTTGGGTGCAGACCGCACAACGCTTCTGCGGCTTTACCGAGCGCTTATTCGTAGTAAACTTGACTATGGATGTGAGGCTTATTCATCTGCAACTCCCACTGTTCTCTGGATGTTGGACTCGGTTCATAATGAAGCTCTGAGAATCTGTATAGGGGCTTTCAGGTCTTCACCTGTGGAGTCCCTGTATTCTGAGAGTGGAGAACCACCTCTTTCATTACACCGGGCCTACATGAACCTGATTTACTACACGAGACTACAAAGGATTCCAGGATCTCCTACATCCAGATTGGTTTATAACCCCCTTGAGGATAGCCGATCCTATGGTAGGAGAATGAGGAATCTTGTGGAAGATCTTAATTTAAATCTCACAAAGGTTCTGGCTGTTGGAACTTCCCAAGTCCGACCAAATCGAGCTCGATTTGGTCGGAATCGGGAAAGGGGAGAGATCCGAAGCAGAAGTCAGAGAGATATTTCTTCAACACACTTCTAAGTACCAAGGATCATATGCAATATATACAGATGGTTTGAAATCTGAAAATGGTGTGAGCTTTGCAGCAGTGAGCAGAAGGAAGACTGCATCTGGCAGTCTTTCTCGATCAGCTTCGATTTTCACTGCAGAGTTACATGCCATCCTTGCAGCAGTCAAGATGACTAGAGATCTTACAAACCATTCCGCTGTAATATATTGTGACTCTCGTAGTGCCCTGCAAGCAATCAAGAGCTTAAACTCGTCACATCCAGTGGTGAGGGAGGTTCAAGATTGGCTTGCACTGATGTCAGCCCATAAAAAGATAACTCTGTGTTGGGTGCCAGCACATGTTGGTATCAGTGGGAATGAACGAGCTGATCAGAAGGCCAAGGCAGCTGCAACTCAGCCCTGTGATGCTCGTTTTCCTCTCCCACACACTGACTTGAAACCCAGCATTAGGAGTTGTCCTCGTGATAAATGGAGGGAACAATGGAGGCATACCTCTAGAAATAAACTGCGAGAGATTAGAGATGACCTTGGCAGTTGGGTGACCAGCATCCACCCCAACCGACAAGTAGAAGTTGTAATAAAAGGCTGAGAATCGGGCACACAAGACTGACTCATGGGCCGATGATGGCTAAAAGTGAAGCATGCTGTGAGGAATGCCAAGAGCCATTAACGGTAAACATGTAATGGAAAGATGTGCAACATTCTCAGACCAAAGAGAAAGGTACTTGTCTCCCCCATATACACTAAAAAATGTATTGGGGGAGGACGGTGACGGTCTTATTAGTTTCGATTTTTAATATAATATTTATTGTTATTTATGACATTTATTGTTATTGAAGACATTTATTGATAGGGTTTCAACGTTTTAAATATTCTAATATTTTTCAGTCTAACAAGGTGTTCGCCGCTAATGACCTTAGCTGTTGACGCGGCAGTAATTAAATAATCAATCAATCAGGTTGCGGGTTCATGCTACTACAGCATGTATGTGTATATGTTTATATTCAAACATATATATACATATATATACATACATATATACATGGTCAGAACTTTCTTATATATACATAATCATAAATATATACAGATTCTTATATATATATATATATATATGTGTGTGTGTGTGTGTGTATGTATGTATGTATGTGTACACACACACACACACACACACACACACACACACACACATATACACATAAATATACATATATATATATATATATATATATATTGTAGGGATAGTTTTTGATCTGTAATGAGGAGCCCAGACTTAAACCCCAGCCTCTTGAAGCGAACTGAAGCCTCTCGTGAAGCGAGAACGGCTTAGGGATGTAAATAAGGGTCCCATTCACTCCCCTGACAACTTAAAACAGATCCTAGGCCTGTAAAATGGTAGCGGGCTCTGGGGCCGGATACTCAAAACAACCCGTAAGTTACAAGTTCGAGGACGTTGTAACCGCCTTACTACATTGTACCTTACGAACTCCTTACTATATTGTAAGTGACCCATACTCAAAAAAAATTACAATGTTGTAAGCACATTGTAAGGCGAATGTCAACATCGTAAGTTAATTCCCTAGGCTGCCAAGAGAGGGCACATCGGTAGGTGATTGACCAATCAGCAGTCAGCCTCGTAGACGTAACAGCCAATAGGAAGCCACACATCTCAGCTGTTTAACACCGCGCTACACCAAAGGTAAACAACGCCATGGAAGGTCCAACTCAAAAGAAAAGAAGACCAAATTTCTCAGATGAAGAGATGTTGGCTCTAATAGCTGTGGCAACGAAGAAGAATGTGGTTCTAGTTAAATTAGATAACAGAATAACCGGTCAAGTGAAAAACAACGCCTAGGAGAGTGTGACTAAGGAAGTGAGTCTTGTCGCTCGCGTACCGAGGAATGTGAATGAAGGGCGTAGGAAGTTCACAGACCTAAGAGCAGCTTGAAGAAAAAGGCAGCACAAGAGGAACAGGTAAGATTTCAAAAGTAAATTTTGTTCTGTAAATTCTTTAGGTACCGTCAACATAAGCTGTTGAAATTAGTCACAAGTGTTGAAACCTAACCTTTATAGTCAGAGTAAAGGAAATACAGTGCATGTCATATAATAACTTTATATTCTTGTCACAGAAGTAGGAGTGAGTATCATTTTTTTTTTTTTTGTTTTGTTTTATCTACATCATGTCATGGATATTTTTTCTAATATCCATGACATAGTAACTCAAAGTAATGTGAGGGTAATATCAAGTGCAATATGATAGTACACTCACTGATATGTAACACAATATGGAGATAAAGCATAATGTCATCAGGTTCCCCTAACAGGCCCTTAAAGTCCTGAATCTTGGTGTTGGTCCATGAGACCTCTAGGCACAAGGGCATAGAATGCTTCTTTCACATCATGTTTGTAAACATCGGTAGGCACGCACACAGCAATAAGAGACACAAAGCCAGAAGCATGCTTCAGTCTCAGCGCCATCATATGCTCATCAACCGGTGTTACATCCACTACCGAGGGTTGAAGTCGGCAGGAGATGACTATGTTTACTTCCTGGAGATGATGATCATCGCCACGGCCCGACCAGTAGTAGGTGTACCCACCCTTACTGATCGTGCCGCTGCCAGGTCTTATCACCTCCGATAGGGTAGCCACCTAACTCCCAACTCCCCTCGATAGCAGGGTTAACCGCTCATCCTACGGCAAGGACCAGATGTTCCAGGCGCCTACCCAGATAGCTCACCTGAAGTTAAGCCTCAGGCAGTCGCTCTGCACCTCTGCCACCCCCGCTGACGCTGCCCCAAATAAAGAGGGGCGGCAGGCTGTGGGGTTCCCTTGGTTGGCGTCTGCCAGGACGCAGGCGGGACGAGCAACTCTTGCTCTCATCCTGCGCCAAAACACTTGACCTCCCATTATATGTATATATGCATTTATCTGTATGTATGCGTCCTTACATTATAAATATATACATATGCATGTGTGTATATATATATATATATATATATATATATATATATATATATATATATATATATGTATGTATGTATCAAGTATTTTTCTAATTATATATATGTATATATAAAGTTTTTTTTTCTAATGTATATATAAATATGTGTATATATACATATGTATATATGTGCACGCACACACATACACACATACATATATGTCAAGATTATTTTCTCTTAATGAATTTAGATATTATTTTTTTATACAAGCAATTTTTTCATGGTGTATACATTTTACGACAGTAGAAACACTTACAGACATAATTGCTTACTAAAACACACATTCTAGTGTAAATATGTACTTTTACACAAGAATATTCCGTGGTTCTATTGTTTTACGTGGGTTTTTTTCTTCAGAAAAT
>NC_061821.1:34051519-34054019 GCF_019202785.1 Penaeus chinensis | reverse complement strand
CAAACAAACAAATGATGTATGATATTTATATCATTATATACGATCTGAGTAGTTATATACACATGATAGTAATTTTGAATAAACATCATTTTAATATTATTCCATTATAGATGTCAAGTACACTTACTCTTTGAATGGGTTTTTAAATTCTCAATAATAATAAGAGAGACACATCAGGATGGTATTCAAGTGCCACATGCCAGCCACTAGCTATGAAAAAGGCAAACTCCTTATCTCAACTTTCCAGTTTGATCCCAAATGGTTACTTCTCTTTTGTTCTGTAAATCAGATTTATAGTATTTTAGGATTTTAATAATGATATACAGGACTTAGCACTGTATATACTTCAAAATCACAAATAGTACAAGTATATAGTTCTTCATAATCTATACATGCATAATTCCAGAACTTAAATAAATCTTTCAAATAACAAAAATAATACATGTTATTTTCTTTATTAACATGAAAATTATACAACCTTAATAAAACAGTACCAGTGAAATATAACAGTGTACCCTTTAAATAAAGAGAATGTATGGTGAGGATGACAAAAAACTTTGTAGGGTAAATTATTATATTTTACATTTTCCTAATCTTAGCAAAATTAAGATAGAAACATATAGAACTTTATGAAAAAATAATAAAATAAAGAATCATCTTTCTAGAAAAATAATTAAGTACTTTTAGCTTACATAGCTGAAGACTAAAGTTAAGGTATACGTAAGTAGTAACATACGCATAAAGACCAACTGATTTATGCAAAGGGTGGTTTCGGGACGAATTTTTGGATCATTCTAACTTCACATCCCTTGTGCTCGTTACAAAATATCTGCTCAATGGGTTCCCATGCTACTCACACCTATCCAGAAGCAGGAACAAGTCCATTGTTACAAGGCTCATTTATCGATTGCCAAGAAAACCAGAACTATTTTGACAGACTAATTACATAAACCCCCAATAAGGTATTTGTGACCTTAACTCTTGACGTGGCAAATACATTTAAATAATCAATCAATTACTACACTTAACTACTATAGAAATTGCGGGACTATCAAAACAAAGAGGCGTGGAATGTTTACCAAAGGTGTTGCTTCCTACAAGACAATGTCCCTGTTCACAACCCTCATATTGCCCAGATGGAAGCACAGTGATTACGACATCCTTCCTCATCTCCCTTATTCTCCTGACATTACACCATCTGACTTTCACTTCCGTCCATGAAGTCTTTTTCGAATGACCAAGAGGAGACACTCAGTTCTGATGTGACTTCACACTTTCAAACGCAACCTGCAGACTTCTACAAGCCAGTCCACAGCCGCATTAAATGATGGGAGAACTCTTCGTGAGACCTATGCTGAGAAAGACAAATAACTTTACGACGTTTCATCCCTGTACATCCATGGGAAGTGGGTCAGGGGAATTTTTTTATGTGCGCGCCTTATAAACATATATACATACATACATATATATATATATATATATATATATATATATATATGTGTGTGTGTGTGTGTGTGTGTGTGTGTGTGTGTGTGTGTGTGTGTGTGCGTTTATTTGTGTGTATATATATGTATGTATTTATATATATAATATATATATATTTATGTATATATATAATATAAATATATATATTTATTTATGCATGTATGTATATATTCAAATATATATATATATATATATATATATATATATATATATATATATATATATATGTGTGTGTGTGTGTGTGTGTGTGTGTGTGTGTGAGTGTGTGTGTGTGTGTGTGTGTGTGTGTGTGTGTGTGTGTGTGTGTGTGTTTATGTGTGTCTACGTGTGTGTAGTAGCACGGATGTATGTGTGTGCGTGCGTGTTAGTGTGTGCGTGTGTGTGTGTATGTGTTGTGTGTATGTGTGTGGGTGTTTATGTGTGTCTACATGTGTGTAGGAGCGTGTTAGTGTGTGCGTGCGTATGTGTGTGTGTGTGTTGTGTGTGTGCGTGTGTCTGTGTGTGTGTGTGTGTGTGTGTGTGTGTGTGTGTGTGTGTGTGTTGTGTTGTGTGTTATGTTGTGTGTGTTGCGTTGTGTGTGTTGTGTTGTGTGTGTGTGAGTGTGTGTGTGTGCGTGTCGGCGTCTGCATGCATATATTTATATGAGCAAATGAATAAATGAATTAATATGCTCATACACACACATACACGAGTGTATGTGTGTGTGTGTATATATATACTTTGCGTAATAGTTACGAACGCTATGTGACGTCACTCTGTGTATGCGAACTCGCTGGGATCCTGCTTACACGAACGGTTCATTTGTCAACAAAGGAGTCATTCCCGAGTAACTATGTTTGTTTTTATGTACATACGATATATGATGCATGTTTCCGTATTTGTTTGTATGAGGAAATGTTGGGCATGAATAGTGGACTTTATATCTGGTAATCATTCAAAGTGAAAAACTTAATATGAGTGTTTTTGAAGATTTATAATTAATTTCGAACCTTACTTTTCGTGTTGAAACTATCCA
>NC_061821.1:34029019-34039019 GCF_019202785.1 Penaeus chinensis | reverse complement strand
TCAACTAAACAAAATTTCGATATTTCTAGGAAATCTCCTGCTATGAATGAGCATTACGGCCAAGTGTTATCATCTGTCCACATGATGCTGTGTGAGGAGGAAGGTCCAGTATCACCTCATCACTTGGTCCAGTCTGCCAAGAATTATCTTCTGACGGGGAAATCCTTGGCTGAAATATGTGAGCACAATGCTGCGGTGGCCAAGAAGTTGAACAGACCGCAGGTGAGAGATCCCAAAGAAGGAAAAAAGTGTGTGTGTGTGTGTGTGTGCATGCGTGCGTGCATGGGGGGGGGGTGTATGTGTGTGTGTGTGTGTGTGTGTGTGTGTGTGTGTGTGTGTGTGTGTGTGTGTGTGTGTGTGTGTGTGTGTGTGTGTGTAGGGCTATGTATATACGCAATTAGCCTTGTGAATTTGCGGCCACCCTAAGCTTATCGAACTGGGATTTTTTCTGGTAACACTACTGCATTCATATCTAACAATATAAGCCTTATTGGTAAATATACAATATTCAAAATGTTTAGCAAACTTTGGCATTTATATTTTAACCCAAAGGCCCCAGAAAATGTTTTCACCATAGTATTAATTTGTGAAATGTCTCTGCACAAAGATGGCTCTTCAAGTCACATAGTAGGCCTTGTGACCTCACCTGATTTCACCTTTTCTTGAGTTTGCTATAAATCATGTTAGAAATGTCAATGCCGTTATTTTTATGATAGAATTTATAATTATTACTGTTATTGACATTACTAATTCCAATATATGTATATATATGTATGTGTGTGTATGTGTATACACATATATATTATACATATATGTGTGTGTGCGTGCGAGCGTGCGTGCGTGCGTGCGTGCGTGCGTGCGTGCGTGCGTGCGTGCGTGCGTGCATGCATGCGTGTGTGTGTGTGTGTGTGTGTACATATATATATCTATATATATATATATATATATATATATACACATATATACGCATATCTATACATATATATACATATATGTACACATATATATACATATATATATATATGTATATATATATATATATATATGTATGCATATATATATATATATATATATATATATATATATATGTATGCATATATATATATATATATATATATCATGTATATGTTTTTTGTTTTTTTTTCCAGATTGCTTTGACTTGGCAGATGTTACAACTGTTGTATGTAGGTGCAGGTGGAGGTACCGATCCTTTGATAGGAATTCAGTCTTCATCAAGGGATGATCCTGCGATTCAGCCAGACACTAGCATGGAAAATGATCAGAGGTAAAACCAGCGAGTGCAGTTCAGGATGTGTTAACAGTTCAGAGGTTTTCCCTACCCACTTTTTTTCTCTTATGAGTTATACTTTTCAGTGACAAGACTATGCAACCATTCTTCTTTTTAAGAAACAAAATGTATATAATGTTATTGAGTGATTTTAATTCTATATAGAAATGATAGCAGTGAGGTGGTAATTTATTTTACCTTAAGCCCCATGCTAATAATAATCTATCAAGAAATATTTCTGCATTTCAATAGAACACATTATATTTTCCAGATCTTCACGCCACTATTCAGGAGGCGATGGAGGAGGAGACACATCTGGTGGAGGCTTTAGTGCAGAAGAAGGAGATACAGAGACTGATGATACAGATAACCATGATCTTAAGCTTACCCATATAGCAAGGTAGGTCTGTTAACCCAGTGCCAACAGGCATGGCATGTATGTACGTGCCATGCCCACTGTGAGTTTACTTGTTTAATTGTTTTACCACGTAGATGGCTACACTTGTATTAAGTCACCAAAGAGGCAATTTTGAGTACTGCAGGTCTTGCCTGTTTACCCTTTTCTTTGATTTATGAAAATATTTTACATTATCTTATTTTGCTGTTACTAATGGTTATAACATTATAGTAATTATAATGTTTATAATTAAAATAATGACATTGATATTCTTAGCACTAGAAAAAAATATGTTTTTCCCGCCAATTCAAGGAAAGGTGAAATCAGATAAGGTCACAAGGTCTATTAATTGACTCCTTTGTGGCTAAGCACTGGCAGAGCCATGTATGTGCAGAGACATTTCACAAAAATATAATAGAAATCAGAAAAATGCAAACAGTCATGTAAATTGTAGCTATTGTCTTTTTAATTTAATCAGAATGTTATAATAAGACTCCACATTTTATACAGCGGCATGACCATCAATCAAGACTTTTTCTTTGGAGATGGGGAAATCAATCAAATGCCTTTTGACTATGACAACCTGAATAACTTTGATACAAGCCAAGATTGGACATTGCCCAATGAGGCATTCCAGCCTCGCCATGAGATCCTCTATCCATCTGCCATGCCACCACAAGAGTTCCATTCCAAATGCTCTCCAAGAGAAATCCAAGAGTCGGGTAAGCTCTGTTTTTTTCTGTCTCTTGCTTTTCAAAATAGTTTATGAGTTTGGGCCTTAAAGTGATTTTTTCTTATATTGACAAAGAATTAACAGAAATTAGATTTTTTGAAATATCAGTGTTTGTATATTTTCACAATTTCATAGGGCTAAAGGTATTTGAAATTAGTGCATTTTGCTTGAATTAAAGGTATATAGGCTTTACAAAAGACTGATTATATATGCTATATATTTCATGATAGGTACTGCAACAGGATACATTGTTGAACCACAATCACTACTAAGTGAGGTGAAAGGACTAGGAACTCCAGCATGGGAATGCTCTGATCTTGTGGTGAAGATGCTGTACCATTATGCTAGTAATGGGGATGTTCAAATGTCTGTAACCTGTGTTATTGTGCTTGGCGACAGGCTGAAGGTGAGCTATATTTGCATGCAGCATTATTTCTGTTGAAGCTTGATATAATTTTTGAATAATCCATAGATTTTTCGTTCACATTTGTATAGCTGTGATCAAACTGAAGTTATAAGATAGGGCAAAGAATTATATGAAAATTTAACTCATTGAGTTCTTGTCCTGTTCACAGTCTTTGTTCCCAAATTCTGGTATAATCATATGGATTTTATGTATAAACATTTCAGAAGATGAGATTTTAGTTGAGGGAACTACTATAAAATGCAGAAATCTAGCATATTTACAGAATCTGTATTTTCAGGAATATCTTGACAAGCAGCAAGTCGAACATTGGTTTCTGTCATATATTGATTTACTCCAAAGATTCCAGCTTTGGAATATTGCCAATCAAGTCATCCAACTAGCAGGTATATAAGTATATGTTTTTCTTTGTTCTTTAATGAAATGAATAACTAATTATGGCCAGTAACCATATGTACTATATTAGATGATCGATACCATGTAATATTCCCCTTCACAAATGAACGGCAAGGACTTGGATTGTGTGATAAACTTGTTTAAAGGTGCATGATAGTTCCATATCCCCTCTGCACACTTTATAATGATAGTTGTCTGTAATAATATATTTTTCACACTTTATGTACATACAGTTTCCTGCACTGGGTATACCCATTTTTGGTCAGTAGTAGTAGAAGTGGCACATCAGTGTTAATATTTTCACTCTTATGTACAGCTTGAATGGATAAGAAACATTTATTCATGACTGTTTATACAGTGTCTATGTATAAACATAACATTCACCAACATTGGTTATGAGTAATCTAATATGTATTGGTGCCATCTAGGTTTAGTTGTTAGCTGGGGAAGGCATGTGGGCGAGGCTAATTGGGTATGGCCAGGGAGGACATTCTAATAAATGTGATGTTATATTATGAAAGGGGGAATAAATTTTATGTTTAAATGCTTTTTTGTTAAAACATGAGATAAAAACACATGCACGCATGCACGCACCTACACAACACACACACACACACACACACACACACACACACACACACACACACACACACACACACACACACACACACACACACACACACACACACACACACACACACACACACACACACACACACACACACACACACACACACACACACACACACACACACACACACACACACACACACACACACACACACACACACACACACACACACACACACACACACACACACACACACACACACACACACACACACACACACACACACACACACACACACACACACACACACACACACACACACACACACACACACACACACACACACACACACACACACACACGTACACACACACACACACGCACACACGCACACACACGCACACACGCACACACGCACACACACGCACACACGCACATACACACACACACGCACACACACACACACACGCACACACACACACACACACGTACACACACACACACACGTACACACACACACACACGTACACACACACACACACACGTACACACACACACACACACGTACACACACACACACACACGTACACACACACACACACACGTACACACACACACACACACGTACACACACACACACACGTACACACACACACACACACGTACACACACACACACACACACACACACGTATACACACACATACAAACACATACAAACACACACACACACACACACACACACACACACACACACACACACACACACACACACACACACACACACACACACACACACACACACACACACACACACACACACACACACACACACAAACACACACACACACACACGCACACACACACACACACACACACACACACACACACACACACACACACACACACACACACACACACAAACACACAAACACACAAACACACAAACACACAAAACACAAACACACACACACACAAAATATTCAACTAGTGTTTGGTGGTGGTTGCCATACCAAAAAAGCAGTTGCTCTATTATAAAGGGAAAGAATTCATTGTATGTACACACAGTTAGACACACAAAGGAGTTTGCCAAATGTCTGGTCAGTTTGTTAGCCAAATTTTAAGTCTTTGATAATAAATCCAATTTTTTGGCATTCATTTCATGATGATCTTGCACTGCTTTATTGGGCTGAAAATTTTTCAGTCAGAAATAAAAACAATCAGAAGGTTTGGTAATTAATATATTAACCAAAAACAAATGTACCAGGTATAATTACAAGCAACTGTACATTCCAACACTGAACTCAATTCAGTTAAAATAATCCACAGAAAAAATTGGTGATGAATGAACTTGAACGAATATAAACTTTTAGCCTAGATACATATTCTTAGTCATGGATACCCTAAGACGTAAATGGGAAATAGAGAAATAAAAGAAATATATTTCAATTTGTCCTGCAGAGTACACAGGTTTGCCAGTTGTTCAACAGCAGAACCAGCAGTCCACAACCATTGCCCTTCAGTGTGGTCAGTGTGGGGCCATTGTATCCCGGAACAGTCTTTTCTGTAGGAAGGTTAGTATGGCTAGGAGTTAATGTAGCTTTAGTCAGAGGAAACCTAATTTTAATCTTGTTTATTTAGATAAAATTTATACTAAAGGACTTGGTATAGATTCATTTGAGTCTGATTTGGTTGATAGTTGGATTTAGTAAAGATTTAGTTGACAGATTTAATTAAAAAATATACTTAATTGATTTATGGTTAGTTTTAGGTAGAAGGCATTAATTTTGATTTTGTTTATGTTGATTTAGTCCATGTTATTGTGAGTTGGTTTAGGTTTAGTTAATTTAGATCTAGCTAAAGGTAATTGAAGGTAGATTTAGCTGGATACAGACAGAATTGACTCAGATTTAGACGAAGTTAGAGTGAGTTAATTTCAATTTAAATCATTTAGAATTGACTGTTTTTTATTTTATTGATTTAGGTTTAGCTGATTATTACAGGTCTGTAAAATACTTTTTTATCACTGAATGATATGTTACAGTTTGGGACTCATGAAACGAGTTAATAATTTTGACTTTTTTTCAAATATAGATAATATTGAAAATGATAGTGAAAATGCTTATGATATTGATAATGATGATAATTTTTATTTATCATAAGGCCATATGTACTAAGGCTAATGAAAAAACTGGTATAGTTTTACTTTAATGCCTCCAAGGACCTAACCTTCATTTGATTTCTTGACAGTGTGGTTGTCCAACATCAGCCTGTGCTGTATGCCATGGTATGGTGAGAGGACTGTTTGTATGGTGCCAAGGATGCTCCCATGGGGGCCATCTGAATCACATGATGAAGTGGGTGGCCAACAATAAGTCATGTCCTGCAGGATGTGGCCATCTGTGCGAGTATACCTAAGTACATAATTAATTGTGAATTTTAGATTCTCCATATCTTTGATGTTGCTACTTATTTCAGAATCTGAAGTATATATACTTATTTCCTTTCTTTATGCTGTAAGAATACAGTGGGTAATAACATTCAGTTGCAGTAAAACAATTAAAGAAATTATCTAAGAAGTTGTTGTATTGGAGTGAAATGTTTATGATTTACAATGTTGCTGTTTCCCTTTCCTTGTTACAGGAGATGTATTGAGTTCCTATGTATTGTATTGTACTGTATATATATCTGTATATATTTGATATAAGTACATTTTGAAAACCATTTTATATTAAAATTATATATATAAAAGATGTGTTTTATTACTTCAATTAGCAGTCAACCATCAATGCAATATATGCCTTATGATGCTAGGGTTGTGACAGTATGGAACAGTCCATCCCCAGCTCCAGTCAAAAGTTGGTGTGCTGGTGTGCGTGTGTGTGTGTGTACATGTGTGCATGTGTTAGCATGGGGATGGTGTGGTTAAGCATTTGTGCACTTCTGTACATACTTGTGCCTATATTTGTGTGTGCAAAAGACACCTTGGCTGTTAACAGTTGCCTAGAGTTAATGCCTTTATTCAGGACAACACTTTGAATATTCCACCTTGATACTATTTGCATTGTACTTGTGTATCTCTTGATATTATCATTTATATACCATTGTTCTTATATTGCATTTTACCTAGTCTGTTTTCCTGTTCCATTGTTTGGATAATACATTATGCAACCTTATTTGTGTAAAATATAAATATAATGTCACTGTGCCCTGTGGCCCTTGCATTCCTTTCAAGAAAATACAATCATTATTCATTGTACTCCAGGATATTTTCCTAATCCTCTGACACACAACAGCAGAGTTGCTGCGAGAGGGATGTATACTATACATGAAAAGAAAAGATGGTTAGCAATGATACAGGAGTAATGTGGCATTTGTATTTACTTGAGAGATGTTTTGATATTGTTTTTATTAGTTATTATTGTTATTATTTTATAAGCATTAGTAATAGTAGTAGTAGATATAGTTGTAGTACTAATAGAAGTAGTAACTGTAGTTGTAGTTGTAATTGTAGTAGCAGTAGCAGTAATAGTACTAAATTTATTGTAATGATAACAATAAAAAAAATATATTCTTATTGTCATTGTTATTATTATCATTATCATTTTTATTATATTAATTATTATCTTTATCATAATCATCAACACTGTAATTAATTATCATTATTCCCATTACTGTTGGGAATAATGCTATTGTTGTCATTATTGCTATTACTACTATTACTATTTCTATTATTTCAATTATTATTGGTTATGTTTTTTTTTATTATTATTATTATTATTATTATTATTATTATTATTACCATTATTATTATTATTATATATGTATATATGTATATATATATATATATATATATATATATATATATATATATATATAAGCTGGTAATTAATATTAAAGGAGTGTACCACAAGGATAAACAGCTCCAGTCAAAAGCCTGCATTAGAAGGAAAGGTCTAGTCTTGAGTTGTATTGGCAGTATTTAATAAGGTTAGGAGCATTCTGCCTGACTTCTCATCTTGCCTTTGCCTACAGAGTTTCATTTTGCTATATATATTTCTGTTCTTACATGCAAGATATCCTTTTCTTTTCTCTTTAATTTTCATTCTCTTATTGGAGCACTAACATTGTTTCCATACCAGATTCCTTTTTTTTTGAGTTGTTATAGTTAAGTAAATGGTTCTCCGTTTAAAGTCCTTGCTGTTGATCAAAATTTAACTATCATCAGTGGATAACCAAAATCCCCCTGCCACATTTACGTTGCTGTTGACTAGACGATAACTTACCAAATGTATATATATATTTTTTTTTTCCACACGCACACCAAAGGTGTCGTATTTGGTGTATTTTTATTTGGCAAATTTGTTTAAGACAACCCCAATTAATTAATATTTTATGTGGAGGTAAGAGTCAGCTTTTAGGTAACATTTTAACCCAAACCCCAACTAGCAATTGACTTCCGCCTCAATGTATTTGGCAAACTTAGCTGTAATGGTTTGCTACACGAGCTGACTAGCCATTCCAAACGAGTCTATACAAGTATGTATAATGCGTGTGCTGAGGGAGAGATAGGAAGGGTATTTGAAGGCCAAGGCGATAACACTCGTAGTCACTCATAGGAGCGGGGAGAGAGAGGTAATGTACCAGCGTATAGTTACCAGCAGGATGAGACGAGTTGCCGATGATCGGCACTTTGGGCTGGAGGCGAAGTTAACCTTCGCAAATCCCAATGAATTGAGCTGAATTGGAGGCTAGGAAACCAAACGTCCTTTCGCAGGCACCTGTGCTTACTTTGGAGTATTGCAAAATGTTTTATTTGCTTTTCATTATTTTGATCTCGTTATCCAATAGTTTCTGGCAGAAGGGTTAACTTTTAAAGCTCGAGGACCAATTAAATTGTTCTTAATGTTTAACTATTTGCGTTTGTCAAGCTTTTTTGGGCAGCAATTAGTCGCCAAAAGCGAGAACTCTCTCTCTCTCTCTCTCTCTCTCCCTCTCTCTCTCTCTCTCTCTCTCTCTCTCTCTCTCTCTCTCTCTCTCTCTCTCTCTCTCTCTCTCTCTCTCTCTCTCTCTCTCTCTCTCTCTCGCTCTCTCTCTCTCTCGCTCTCGCTCTCTCTCTCTCTCTCTCTCTCTCTCTCTCTCTCTCTCTCTCTCTCTCTCTCTCTCTCTCTCTCTCTCTCTCTCTCTCTCTCTCTCTCTCTCTCTGTATATATATATGTGTGTGTGTGTGTGTGTGTGTGTGTGTGTGTGTGTGTGTGTGTGTGTGTGTGTGTGTCTGCACTTGTACATGTATAAATGTGTGTGTGTGTATATATATATATATATATATATATATATATATATATATATATATATATATATGTATAATATGTGTGTGCATTTATGTATGTATCTATGTATGTATATGTCTTTGTGTGCATGATTTGATAACATATTTATGGAAAAGAGATTTACTTTCTCGATTAACCAGCACAAACAGTCGAGTCATGAAACTTCCCCCTAATAACCAGCAAATAAAAACGGAACTTCAGAAAAAGTCATACAGGAACTTTCTTGTATGATGTTTAGTTCTTTCATCTCAAAAGGGAAAATGCTCATTCTCACTCAAAACTTCCTTTGTCGAAGATTCTGAGAAGGATAAGAAAGCAGAACGGTAAGTTCTTACAAAATTTAATTGGAGAAAAACGTTAAGAATGTGAGACACATTGAAATATCACATTTAGTACCCAACATATTTGATTATTATTACTCTTGGTGATGATGATTTAAATAGGGCTCAAATATCTACATTATTGGTCTTCAAGGGTGTTTTCTTTAGAGATAATTAAATAACTTGATACATTCTTACATTATATACATTCAGGACCTAAAATTTGAGTAAGAGAAAAATACATTTTTTGTATGTAAGGGTATGGGGCAGGGAGAGAGGTTTAAATCTGACAAGAAAATACTATACAGCATGTATCTGGCACATTGCCATACAATTGGTTTCATAATCCACAAAATCGCTCATACAGAACGAACAAAGACAAATGTTTCTGTCATATTTCTTTTCACTGAAAATATTTTTTTCTTCAAATACCTCAAGGTCAGTGGGCTCGTGCTAAAATGCATAATGTATCACTCATAATTTATTCTTATAACAATAGGCAAACATCTTGACGGCCCAAGCATCTCGACAAAATGTGTTGT
>NC_061821.1:34014019-34016519 GCF_019202785.1 Penaeus chinensis | reverse complement strand
TTTTGTCATTATTATTATTATTGTTAATATTATTATCATTCTTATCATTATTATTATTATCATTATTATAATTATTATTATTATCATTAATATTATTATTATTGTTATTATTATCATAATATTAATATTATCAATATCATTTTCATTATCCTTATTACAGTTATTACTGACATTATTTTAATTATTATTATCCTTAATATCATTGTTATTATTATCATTATTATTATTATCATTACTATTATTATTATTATTATCATTAATATTATCATTATTATTATCATTATCATTATTATTATTATTATTATTATTATCATTATCATTATTATCGTTATTATCATTATCATTATTATTATCATTATCATTATTATTATTATTATTATTATCATTATCATTATTATCGTTATTATCATTATCATTATCATGATAATTATTATCATCAATATCATTGTAAAGATTATTAACATTATCATTATTATTATTACTACCATTTCCAATATTATTGTTATCATAAGTTATTATTATCATTAAAATGATGATAATGATCATTATTATTGTTGTTAAAACAATAATAGACAGAAGAAAATATTGTTATCATAATTGTTACTATTAAAATTATTATCATTATTATGATTATGGTTATATTATTATTATCACCATAAACAGTTTAGCATCATTATTATTTTCATAATTGATATTGTCACCATCATCAGTATTGCCATTATTACAGTTTTCATTCCTCCTATCATTATCATAACTTGTTCATCATTATAATTTACTGTAAATCATCACCAATTATTACTATAAATGTTTTATCATTATATTCATGAAGGATATCATCATAGCAATGGCTAATATCATTACATTTTTATGATTATAATCTTTATTCATTTCATCGGTATTGCAAGTCAACAATAGTATTACTACTCTTCTATCATAATAGCAATAATAGTTATTTGCACACATAGACACACGAATTGCCATCTGAAAAGTATTCTAAAAACTTACTTTAAACCACTGAAACATACCATTATAATATAAAGTATCTCCTGCTTGGTTTGTAAATGACTGAAGTTTAATTGAAATTCATACAATGCAAATGGTATTTTATTTGTGATCCGAAAACCTACCAGTACTGAAATTGGCGTTCTGAAAGCTTAGAAAATGCAAGTTTGTTTGGGAGTTTGGTAGGAGTATGACTGAATAGGAGGAGGAGGAAGGGAAAGGGGGGAGGGAGGCAAGAGAAGGCTAAGAAAGAGAAGAACAGCCAAAGAGAGAGATAGGGACAGGCAGACAAGAAGAGAAAAGAGCGGAGGGGTTGACAGACAGCAAGAGAAAGAAAAAGAAATAGCGAGAAGAGTAAGTGAGAGAGAGAGAGAGAGAGAGAGAGAGAGAGAGAGAGAGAGAGAGAGAGAGAGAGAGAGAGAGAGAGAGAGAGAGAGAGAGAGAGAGAGAGAGAGAGAGAGAGAGAGAGCGAGAGCGAGAGAGAGAGAGAGCGAAAGCGAGAGCGAGATATATATATATATATATATATATATATATATATATATATATATATATAGAGAGAGAGAGAGAGAGAGAGAGAGAGAGAGAGAGAGAGAGAGTAAATAGACACACAGACCAAGAGATTGTGCAGACCCATATCTGCGTTTGATTTAGACCCACATAGATATACACAGAAACACGTAAAATGTTATGCAATTTGATCTGAGGAAGTACAAAGCAGAGCTAACAATAGATAAGAACATACAAAAGATGTCCCGTTCTGGATTATTATCTTTTAAGCCTTTGATAGTCATGAAAACGACAAAGGAGAGTTTCATAGGCTTCATGTTACAACATCACATCATGAAGACACCTAATCATGCAAATGCACATGCCTGGCTACCTCCTCCCTACTTACCAGAATGACAGGAACGGGTCGCTTACACATTGTTCATTCACTAAGCTTTATGATCACGTGTAAAAAAAATACAATAATGATAAATAAACAAATAAATAAATAAAACAGCTATATTATTCTGTATAAGAAACTATGAGATAAAACCAGCTAAATGACAGGGAAACGGAAGACAGCGGTTGTCTTTGTAAATAAACACACTGGGTCTATTCATGGTCTGACGTCAAAACTGAGAGTGAGATCTTAGCGTTTGGTGGCTGCATCGTGATTAGGACCAAGGGAAGCAAAATGTCGAGGGGGTGGAGGTAAAGGGGGGGGAGGTCATCCTCTCGAATAAGGGTCGGTTGGATCACAGGAACCTTCACTTTTTCGGGCACCTGGCTTATGAAAAATATATTTAGATGATCTCCAGTCATATATTTAAATCACATGCACCTTTGTCGAGGATACGAGGATTTGCTGTGGATGAAGAGAGGGTGTGTATGTGTATGTGTGTGTGTGTGTGTGTGTGTGTGTGTGTGTGTGTGTGTGTGTGTGTGTGTGTGTGTGTGTGTGTGTGTGTGTTGTGTGTTCATATATTTATTTATATCTATTCATATATAT
>NC_061821.1:33984019-33989019 GCF_019202785.1 Penaeus chinensis | reverse complement strand
GAGAGAGAGAGAGAGAGGGGGGGGGGGAGGGAGAGAGGGAGAGAGAGAGAGAGAGAGAGAGAGAGAGAGAGAGAGAGAGAGAGAGAGAGAGAGAGAGAGAGAGAGAGAGAGCAGAGGGAGAGAGGGAGGGGGGGAGAGAAAGATAAATAGGTAGAGATAGATAGATAGATAGATAGATAGATAGAGAGCGAGAGAGAGAGAGAGAGACAGAGATAGACAGATATATATATATAGATAGATAGATAGATAGATAGATAGAGAGAGAGAGAGAGATAGAGAGAGAGAGAGAGAGAGAGAAGAGAGAGAGAGAGAGAGAGAGAGAGAGAAGAGAGAGAGAGAGAGAGAGAGAGAGAGAGGAGAGAGAGAGATAGATAGATAGATAGATAGATAGAGAGAGAGAGAGAGAGAGAGAGAGAGAGAGAGAGAAGGAGAGAGAGAGAGATGGAGAGAAGATAATGAAGATAGATAGATGATAGATAGAAGATAGAGAGAGAGAGAGGGGGGGAGGGAGGGAGGAGAGAGAGGAGATGAGAGAGAGAGAGAGAAGAGAGAGAGAGAGAGAGAGAGAGAGAGAGAGGGGGGGGGGAAAGGGAGGGGAAGGGGAGGAAGGAGGAGAGGGGGGGGGGGGGAAGAAAGAAAAGAAAAAAAGAGAGGGAAAGGAAAGGAGAGAGAAGAGAGGAAAGAAGGAAGAAGAAGGGGAGGAAGAGGGAAGGAGGGAGAAATGGGAAAAGGGAGGGGGGGGGAGAAAAAGGAGGGAGGAGAGGGGGAGGGGAGAGAGAGGGAGAGGAAAAAAAGAGAAAAGGGGAAAAAGGGGAGGAAAAGGGGGGAAGGAAAGAGAAAAAAGGAGAAAAGAAAAGGGGGAGAAGAAAAGAAAAGAGAGAGAGAGAGAAGGAGGGAGGGGAGGGGAGGAAGGAGAGATAAAGAGAAAAGGGAAGAGAGAGAGGGAGAGAGAGAGGAAGAGAGGAGGGGAAAAGGGGAAAGAGAGAGGGAGAAGAGAAGGCGAAGAGAGAGGGGAAAAAGGGAGAGAAGGAGAGAGAAGTGAAGAGAGGAGAGAGAGGAGGAGAGGAAAGGAGAGGAGGAGAGACAGAGAAAAAAGGAGAGGGGAGAGAGAGAGGAAATAAAAAAGAGGAGAGGAGGAAGGAGAGGAGGGGTTTTGGAGAGAGGAGGAGAGAGAGAGAGAGAGAAAGAGAGAGAGCGCTTATCACTGACGTAAAAATTATTTTATTTTTTCTTAAATATGCCATCTTAAAATTGGAAATGACACAATTTCAGGAATCTCATTACATAAAATATGGACATGATCAAAAGTATGTGTACAATGATGGAAAAAAAAAGTATCTCAGATGAAGACTGCCCTATGAACTATAGCTACAGTATTCCATGTGAATCTTAGGACAAGCAGACTATTCGTTACAAGCAAGGAAAGCTGACTCAGAAGCACTAGAGCAAGCACTTGGAAGCAGGGAAGGATGCGAGCGGAGGTACACCTTCTGCCAACCTAAATCTGCATGAGTTTTCTCTTTCTTTCTTTTTTTTTTCCTTATCATGAGCGCTGTGCGGCTAGATGGGCTAAAAATGAAAACAATAATTAAAAAATTAGGGAGGGAAAAGAGGGAAAGAAAAAGGAGAGAGAAAAGAGGAGGGAGGAGAAAGAAAGCAACTGCCTTGGGTTATGTCGAAAAAGTCATGAAAGAGCTGAGGGGGAAAATGGATAGAAAAGGGGGAATTGCGTTTAATGTCAAAGCTAAAGAGAAAACAGAAGGTGTAAAAGGTAATTTTTCAAAAAGTAGTTATAAAATAAAAAGAAAAAAATTGCATTGGAGAATTTTTAGTTGCTGCTTGAGTAGCAACCATATTTTTTTTACAGAACTGCGAAAGAGAGGATTTAAAAAATCATAACGTTTTACCTTTTAAAGTCACGGGTTTAAAAGGGGGAAAAATCGGAGTCATAATAAAACAAAGGAGTAGTCTTTTTGGGAGTGAGTCAGAAAGGAAGACGGTTCAAGGGTTTTTGGGCCCAAAAAGGAAGGAGAGTCGCGGAGAGGGTTGGCTACGCGGAAAAGGTCACCAGGAGGAGGAGCAAGACCGGAGGGAGGGCGAGGGCGGGGCGGAGCAAAGTGGGTGGGGGAAGTGGTGTTAGGAAGGTTTTAAAACGAAAGTGTAAGAACAAAAAGGTCGTATTGTGTGGAGGGGGGGATGTGTAGTTTGGGTGGGTGCCCCCACCCTTATTTTTTGTGTTGAGAAAAATCGCAAAGTAAATGGGGAGCCTCGCACGGGGGGTGGCCGCTTTGGGAAAGGCTAGGAGGAAGCTTTGCGGAAACTATTGAGCCGCACGAACAGTGACTTTGGCCGAGGGCGAGGGCTGAGCCCCGTGGGGTCGGGCGGGAGGGCCCCAGGGGGGGGGGGGCGCGGGCGAATGGCACCCAACGAACATGCCTAATTTTTTGGATCTCACCGCGGCCCACACCCCCCGGGGGGGACAGACCCGCAGCCCACGGTCACTTTTAAACACTTTTGGGAGAAATTTGGATCTTGAAGCTGGTGAAATGGTGGCCAATCTTCGGAGGATAAATCAAAAGTGATAAGTTGACCATGTCTGTTCATTCCATTTGGAAATAAACGAGATCAAATCAGAGAGATCAATATTAATGAGAAGGTCAAATAAATCATCCATGAAATGTTTTCGGTCTAAGTATGCGGTAAAAAAGAAAAAAGACAATTGCAAATAGAAAAAATTTGGGTTGGAAAAAGCCCGGGAAAAGATGGACATACCAAGAAACTTCAAGTTCTTTAATAATTATCTGGCACAATATTGTAAACGGCTTTTTTTGTAAGTAAATACCCCTGAGGGAAGGCCCAGGCCGCGTACAAGGCAGTTAACTAAATAAAGGTAAATAATTTTTTTTAATTTATAGAAAATAATACGCTGCTTATAAACCTTTTGAGAATATTGTTTTTTGGAAAAAAACCCTAAAACATTTTCCCTCTGAATCATTCGAACAAAAAAACAAGATGATTTATAAACAAGCCCAAAAGGGGGCCTTAGTATTTCCCCTAGCGAAAAGAAGTACCCCTTTTGGGAAGCCTCAAGGGGGGTCAGTGTACAAAGCGTAGCATAGACAGGGAAATTTTAAAACAACCCAAAATTATATTCACATAAGCTCAAATATTGATTTGAATGTTAATTAATTTTCTTGTGTGTATAAATATAATATTAAAATAATATTTATAATATTATATATAGTACAACCCCCACACACAGCGCGGTAAATTTTAAACCCCAAAAACCAACCCCCCACAACAACTATATTTTTTATTTAAATTTTATTTATATATTTATATTTGTGTGTGTGTGTGTGTGGTGTTGTGTGTGTGTGTGTGTGTGTGGTTTTGTGTGGTTTGTGTATCTAAAAAAAAAAAAAAAAAATAAAAAAAAAAAAAAAAAAAAAAGGAGGAAAGGAAAAAAAAAAAAAAAAAAATATATAATTAATTTATTTATATAATTTTTAAAATATATATTTATATATATAATTTTATATTTTATATATTTTATTTTTATATTTGGTAATATATATGTTTTAAAATTGTGTTTTTTATAAAATTTTATAATTTATATTTTAATATTATATATTATATATATATATATATATATTTTACACAAACACACAAAACCCACAAAACACACCACACACACAAAAACAACAACAAAATTTTAAAATTTTTAAATATTTATATATAATATTATATTAATATATGTGTGTGTGTGTGGTGTGTGTGTGGGTGTGTGTGTGTGTGTGTGGTGTGGAAGAATCACACACAACCTAAATTTAAGACACAAA
Source organism: Penaeus chinensis (assembly GCF_019202785.1). Classification (NCBI taxonomy): domain Eukaryota; kingdom Metazoa; phylum Arthropoda; class Malacostraca; order Decapoda; family Penaeidae; genus Penaeus; species Penaeus chinensis. The sequence goes on along the minus strand of NC_061821.1, from coordinate 33,985,180 downwards.
CACAAAAAATTATATTGTATGTACCTGCATACCAACAACACACACACACACCACAACCCCCAAAACCACACAAAACAACACAAAACACATATTTGTTTATTAGTGTTTTTTGTGTGTGGTGTTGTGTGTGCAAAACACCACACACACACTTTTTATTTTTATTTAATAAACAACCCCCCCAAAAAATTTTGTAAAAAAAAATATTTAATAAAGGGAAAAAAAGGGGAAAGAAAAAGAAGGGGAAGGGAAAGGGGAGAAAAAAAAGAGGGAGGAAAGGGAGAGGGAAAAAGAGAGAGGGAGAGGAGGGGAGAGAGAGAGAGGGAGAGAAGAGGAGAAAGAAAGGAGAAGAAAGGGAAAGATTATATTATATATTATTTTTAAATTTATATATATATTTATATATTTATATATATATTTTTATATATATAAGAAGAGAGAGGAGAAGAGAGAGAGGAGGAGAGAGAGAGAGAGAGAGAGAGAGGAGAGGAGGAAAGGAAAAGAAAGGAGAAGAAAGAGAAGGATGATAAAATATTATTTTATATTATATATATAATATTAGGGAAAAAAGGGAGAGGGGAGAGAAAAGGAGAGAAAAAGGGAGAGAGAGAAAGAGAGAGAGAGAGGGGAGGAGGGGGGGAGAGGAAAAAAGAGAGAAAAAGAGAGAAAAAGAGAGAGGGAGGAGAGGGAGAGAGAGGGAGGAAGAGAGGAGAGAGGAGAAAAAGGAGAGGGGAGAGAGGGAGAGAGAAAACAAAAAGATGTTCCCCGGTATTCAGTTTTTTTGAAAAAAACCTTGTAGGGGGGGAGGGGCAAAAAAAAAAAACTTACTTATCATATTACACTTAAAATACCTTGTATCCTCTTATCACCCGCTCTCGGAAAAAAGTTTAGGACTTTTTTCGTCTTTTTTTTTTTTTTTTTTTTTTTTTGTTAGGACAAAACCGTTTGAGCCTTAAAAAATTAAAATTTCGGGGAATGACGGGGGGGAAAATAAAAAGGGTTGGGCGTTGGCGTTAGTTAAGGTTTATTGAGGCAATCCTTTTATTTTGATATAAAATTTATTGTAATCTTTTTATTATCACCTTTATAAAATTTTTTCCTGATTATAATTAACAATCAACAATACTACCATCAATATTAGTGTACTGTTTTATTCTATGTATT
>NC_061821.1:33964019-33966519 GCF_019202785.1 Penaeus chinensis | reverse complement strand
GAGAGAGAGAGAGAAAGAGGGTAAGGGAGGGGGAGGAGGGGAAAGCGAGAGAAAGAGGGTAAGGGAGGGGGAGGAGGAGAAAGAGAGAGAAAGAGGGTAAGGGAGGTGGAGGAGGAGAAAGAGGGTAAAGGAGGGGGAGGAGGAGAAAGAGAGAGAGATAAAGAGGTGAGGAAGGGGGAGGAGGAGAAAGAGAGAGAAAGAGGGTAAGGGAGGGGGAGGAGGAGAAAGAGAGAGAAAGAGGGTAAGGGAGGGGGAGGAGGAGAAAGAGAAAGAGAAAGAGGGTAAGGGAGGGGGAGGAGGAGAAAAAGAGAGAGAAAGAGGGTAAGGGAGGGGGAGGAGGAGAAAGAGAGAGAAAGAGGGTAAGGGAGGGGGAGGAGAAAGAGAGAGAGAAAGAGGGTAAGGGAGGGGGAGGAGGAGAAAGAGAGAGAAAGAGGGTAAGGGAGGGGGAGGAGAAAGAGAGAGAGAAAGAGGGTAAGGGAGGGGGAGGAGGAGAAAGAGAGAGAAATAAGGTAAGGGAGGGGGAGGAGAAAGAGAGAGAGAAAAAGGGTAAGGGAGGGGGAGGAGGAGATAGAGAGAGAGAAAGAGGGTGAGGGAGGGGGAGGAGGAGAAAGAGAAAGAGAAAGAGGGTAAGGGAGGGGGAGGAGGAGAAAAAGAGAGAGAAAGAGGGTAAGGGAGGGGGAGATGGAGAAAGAGAGAGAAAGAGGGTAAGGGAGGGGGAGGAGGAGAAAGAGAGAGAGAAAGTGGGTAAGGGAGGGGGAGGAGGAGAAAGAGAGAGAAAGAGGGTAAGGGAGGGGGAGGAGAAAGAGAGAGAGAAAGAGGGGAAGGGAGGGGGGGGAGGAGAAAGAGAGAGAGAAAGTGGGTAAGGGAGGGGGAGGAGGAGAAAGAGAGAGAAAGAGGGTAAGGGAGGGGGAGGAGAAAGAGAGAGAGAAAGAGGGTAAGGGAGGGGGAGGAGGAGAAAGAGAGAGAAATAAGGTAAGGGAGGGGGAGGAGAAAGAGAGAGAGAAAAGGGTAAGGGAGGGGGAGGAGGAGAAAGAGAGAGAGAAAGAGGGTGAGGGAGGGGCGGCCGAGTGTGATCAGGGATGGTGCCCTGGTGAGTGGAAGACTTGGGGGGAGGGGGAGAAAAAGGGTGTGAGGATGAGAGAGTGTGATGAAGGTGAGGGGGGGGGGAGGAGGCGCGAGAGTGCGATGAGGGAGGAGAATGTATGCGGGGAAAGAAAGGGTCTGGCGGAGGGAGAGGGTGAGGGAGGGGCAGCCGAGTGTGATGGCGCAGTGGTGAGGGAGGAGGTCGTGGGGCTGAGGGAAAGTGATGAAATGATGGTGAGGGAGGGAGGGGACGATGGGAGTGGAGAAGGGGGCAATGTAGGGGTAATCTGGGGATGATGGTGATGCGGATGATGGTGCTGGTGCTTGATTTGGCGAAGGGTATGGGGGATATGTGGTCATGAGGGGTATGCTAATGAGGGAGATTTTGGTGAGGGTATGTTGACGATGGTGTTAACGGTGATGATAATAATGAGAACAACAATATATTAAAATTTTCATCGCTATCACGATAAGAATTCTTATCGTCATTATCAAGATTAGTGTAAAAACCTTCATCAGTACTTCTGTTTTCACAAAATGTTATTATAACCTTTACGGTTGCTTTCATTATTATCATGAACAATAATATAATTATCTTTCTCAGTGTTGTCATTACTACTACAAAAGCTAAGGTCATAAGTATGCTTTTTTACGCAAATTCGATGAGCACATCAATTATAAATGATTATGGAAAACCGCTGAAAATGGAGACAAAGTGAGCTCATATTAAAGCAACTGAAACGCCTCGACTGAAAATAATCATGAGCGGTTTTTGCGGTTACTTAATTCAAGGAATTTATGGATACTAACAGTGCACTGCTAATTTTATTTGTCCACTAACTCTTTTTGTATGATATGTAGGGATACTATTAAAAGAGAGAAACAAATATAGGAGACGGAAAAATGAAAAATAAGAGAATGGAAAGAGAAGAAAACGGCAAAGAACGAAAAGGAAGGATAAAGGAAAGCCAAAAGAAGAAAAGGACAGGCAAATAAGACAATAGAAACGCCATCGCAGAACGGAACGCGGATTCTTGGCCCTTCCGCAAGAGACATTAACATCAGAACAAAGCGTGTTTACGCTCACGCGGCGAATGCTTTTCAACGGTCGCAGAGAGCCAGCCGCGAAGGCGAGGTTTAGACCGCGAGGGAATGTGCTGCCATGCGCATCCAGCCCCGTGCATAATTCTGGACACGTGTTGATTGCCCGGTGTGTTTCCGACTTGGATCTCCATAGATCAACAATGGAAACACGGAAAGATAGAGGTCCTTGGAAATAAATCAGAACCGAGATCCTTAGAAATGGACGTGATGAGATTCCATTAAGATGCATGATTGCTCCATCACGAATGCTAGCTGAGCAAACACCATGCATTCAGACGGATTCCTGCCAAGGCCGTGTCTTTAGCCTAGCAGC
>NC_061821.1:33939019-33941519 GCF_019202785.1 Penaeus chinensis | reverse complement strand
CCTCCTCCTTAACCCCTTCATACCGCTCTCTCAAACTCTCCATCCGGTTCTGTACTTTTAATGACATTTTTCTACTTCCCCCAGCCCCCTTTTTCCAAACTGCCCAAAATAGGTTTACGTTCCCTCCTAAAAATACATAAAACTAATTTGCATGCATTATAAGTTTCAATGTCTCTTGACTTTCAGGTCCATTTTTATGGTGGCAAAAAATGTTTGATAGACGTACTGTTGAACTACACTTTCTTCCGAAAAGTGTAGTTCTGTAACACAGGATTATTCGCCACAAGATCGTGTTTATATGAAATGGAATTTATATGAAAAAGTTACCATAACCCATTCTGAGAGATAGAAATAGGACAGATAGATAGATAGATAGATAGATAGAGAGAGAGAGAGAGAGAGAGAGAGAGAGAGAGAGAGAGAGAGAGAGAGAGAGAGAGAGAGAGAGAGACCGTCAGGCAAGAAGAGAGAGAGAGAGAGAGAGAGAAGAGAGAGAGAGAGAGAGAGAGAGAGAGAGAGAGAGAGAGAGAGAGAGAGAGAGAGAGAGAGAGAGAGAGATGGAGAGACCGTCAGCCAAGAAGACAGTGAGAAAGATAATGGGAGCAAATAAACATCCCCTCATGAGTGTACAAATGGCATAGGAATATTGAGATAAGCTACATCACCAGTGTAAGACACCCCTTATCCTCCCTGACAATGACCTTATGCGTATCTATTACAGGAACCTTATATGTGTATACACACATACACACACACACACGCACACACACACACACACACACACACACAAACAAACACACACATTAAAAACTGAAGCACAACCACACTCTTACCTGTGCGTGCCGACACCCTGGCTCGGAACCCAGGGAAGTCGTGAGCGTAGTCACTCGTGAAGCGGAGGACGACTCGGTTTGTGGTCGACACGTGCCTGAGCAACTTGAGGCGGGTCGTCCAGTCTCCGCAGCGCCGCGTCGTGAGGTTAGCTCCTACTTCTATGACGTCCAGATGGTCGTACTCACAGCTGTTGGAAAGAGGAGAGAGAAAAGGGTTTCATAAAAGTTGCTGCCATGTCATCAGTATTAGATTTTGTTACTTATGGCAGGGCTAGGTTATTAAATGGACCCCGCCTTTAGCAATAAATCTAGTACCTTACAGTTAAAGTTTTTTTTCTTTTCTTTTTTCTTCTTTAACCTGTTGGCTTTGTGTGAAGTGGATGCAATGTCCATGTGTGTGTGTGTGTGTTTATTTGCACGTGTGGCTTAATATACGCCTATGTTGAATGGACATGGGGAAATCGACTAACAAAAAATAAACTGAAAGGAGGCCTACATATCGAGTAGGCACATAGATATATCATACAGATACGGGTTATACATAGTAATATTTATATACTTAAATGCATAAACAATGTTATGATCAAATAGTACATTTACAAAAGTAAAGATCCATCAAATGCATTTTATAGCGCTCCAGGCGTGGTTCTGGATACTGCTAGTACAGTTTATTGCTTCGGAATCTGAATACCAAGCAGGGTAATGGCACCACTGTTCTTGCTCTCTCTCTCTCTCTCTCTCTCTCTCTCTCTCTCTCTCTCTCTCTCTCTCTCTCTCTCTCTCTCTCTCTCTCTCTTTCTCTCTCTCTCTCTCTCTCTCTCTCTCTCTCTCTCTCTCTCTCTCTCTCTCTCTCTCTCTCTCTCTCTCTCTCTCTCTCTCTCTCTCTCTCTCTCTCTCTCTCTCTCTCTCTCTCTCTCTCTCTCTCTCTCTCTCTCTCTATCTCTCTCTTTCTTTCTCTCTCTTTCTCTCTCTCTCTCTCTCTCTCTCTCTCTCTCTCTCTCTCTTCTCTCTCTCTCTCTCTCTCTCTCTCTCTCTCTCTCTCTCTCTCTCTCTCTTTGTTGTTCTTCTCCTTTCGGCTCATTTGACGGTCCACGGAACAATACAATACGGTGAAGGTAGCAACGATATCATACTCAAGTCCTTTTGATTTCCTTTTATTTCTTTAAACCTTTTTACCTTGGATCTCAACTTTATTTTTTATTTCACTAATCATCATTCCATTCTTCTGTGGGGTTTTTTTCGCCTCTTCTTCACTTCGACCCTAATATGTCCATGATTCATTCTTTGTCTTTCACCTCCCCTTGTTTTGTTTTTTGTTTGTTTGTTATTTTGATTTGTGTTTTTCCTATCTTCCCTTTCTTTTCTTTCTTTCCTCTTCTTCACGATCGGTACAAATTAAACCTAATTTCGTGGTCTTCCTCCTTCGATCTCGACTCCAATATCTCCTCTAATGACCGTGCACGTCCCCTGCCCCCCTGCCGTCGCTCCTACACTTACGATTACTTAACACGCCTCACTTGATATAGGAGCGGATGTACACAAACGCGCACTCCCCTTCGCTATTGACTCACTGTAGGAATATACGTCTTTCAAGTAATGGGGGATAGTTACTCTCACTGGAGACTAAATGGTTAATTAGTCAACTCTTTTTATCTGGGAATTATGTG
>NC_061821.1:33901519-33904019 GCF_019202785.1 Penaeus chinensis | reverse complement strand
TATATGCCAGATACTCCAAATTTCTGGCAAGTTCTCTCCCCAATTTTCACATCCTAAGCACGTTATGTATGGGCGACTTCAATGCAAGGCATCTACACTTTGGAGACAACCAACGTAATAGTAATGGGGAAGAATTCAAACATTTTATCAATTGTAGATCACTGACAGTATATGACACAGAAGCAGAGACTCATTTGGGAGGTGGCAGATTAGACTATGTATTTGGCAAAAATTTAGTTCATGGTAATGTCTGTACTTCACTGGTGCGAGAGTTAGTTAGTGACCACTTTGCAATACGAACAGATTATACTGTAGACACCAATTCAGCCACTAGATCACCTAGGCTCCGAATAATTATCCCACCGGGCCTGGAGCATCACTTCAAGGCACGGGTCTATGACTGGTATAACACCTATGAAGTAACATCTGTTGAGAAATTTTCTCAGGATCTAATCAAAGTTATCACTGACTACTATGACACATGGGTCTGTTCAAGAAAACTCTCAAAGAAAAAGAGGCCCCAGACCTCCCATGCACCGAGGTGGATCAATGACCCAATTCTGGCAAAGGAATATATACGGGTTCAGGAGCTTGCTAATTGCTATAAAGATAATAAGACGACAGATAATCTTCTGCAGTTTATGAAAGCCACCAAGGAATTCAGAAATTTAAAAACTCAGATTCGTAGTAAATACTGGGAACAATTTCTGCAAAGTATCAATAGTCAAACTTCTATAGCTGACGTATGGAGAAAAATTAATAGACTGACAGGTAAAGCCCTCACAACACCGCAGTTCCACAGTCCACAGGAACAGGCTAATATGCTGCTAGAGCAGTGGGCAGGAAATTCTCAAGTACACTCACTTCCACAAGGGATAAAAATCAGCTCAACAAGTCGAAAATAGATAGAAATTTCAATATAGCAATAGCATGTGCTGCTATTGACCCCTCCGACTTTGTCGAAATAACCGAGTGGGAACTAAGCAATGCCCTTCTGAAAGGTAAGGCAACCGCCCCTGGCGAGGACGGCATTACTTATAGCGTCCTTCGTCACATTGCTCAGGTACCAGGCAACCCACTTTTATATCTGTATAGACTCAGCCTATCACAAGGAATCCTCCCAAGCTCCTGGACTAAAAGCTTAATCATTCCTATACCCAAACCCAATACTGATAAATACAGACCCATTTCCTTGACCTCCTGTCTGTGCAAAGTACTTGAGAGAATAATTCTGAACAGGCTCATGTATCGCATAAATGCTAAGTTATCCTCCAGACTGTATGGATTTCTCCCAGGGCGTAGCAGTCAGCACTGTTTTGCAGAGTACTTAACAAACTCAAACCCAGGCATGCAAACCGTATTTCTTAATCTTAAATCTGCTTTTGATATTGCAAACAGGGAAATTATCCTTGAGCAACTAGCTAGCTTTGGTATTCAGGGAAAACTGTTAACATGGATTCAAATGTATCTGTCGAATCGATCGGCTCAGGTTCTCTTCAGGGGCATTAAAAGTACTCATACAAAAGTATTTGAACTCGGCACACCTCAGGGAGGCGTACTTAGTCCCATGCTATTTAATATCCTAATGCATAGATTACTGGGCGATATACCACTTGCAGGCAATGACTCCATTATTTGCTATGCCGATGACATTTGTATTAAATCCTCATCCGAGGAGAGAATGCAAGAGATTCTAGATATACTTTCTGCAAGGGCTACTGAGTGTGGCTTGATAATTTCATCTGAAAAAACAAAGGCACTTAACCCACAGACAATCCCTCTGCCAAGGTTTCATATAGATGACGTTGAGCTAGATCTCTGCCATCAATACAAATACCTTGGGGTGATTGTTAATGATTCAGAGTTCATTAGAAACCTGAAGAAAAGACTGTGGGAGCGACTAAAGCCACTTAAGACACTTGTCGGCAAAGACCATGGTATTAATGTCAATATTGCGAGAATCTTTTACTTGTCATACATAAGGTCGGTCATAGATTACCATGCGTTGCACCTAGTATTGTTCAAGGAATCAGAGTTGACTAGACTAGAAAGTGTCCAAAATGAAGCCATGAGGATCATTCTTGGTGCCCCTAGAACAACAAGGATTGTGAATATGAGAACAGAACTTAATTTGCCTTCTGTTTATGAAAGAATATTATACATAAATACCACATTTAGTGTCAAATCAATTAGAGAACCCCTCCATTGTACAGAGTTCCAAAGACAACTAAAACACAGAATAGAAGAGCTAACTTTGAATAACAACACCGATTCATACTCAAATTCATTGTTACAAGTGACGTGTAAACACTTAGCTCAGCTGAACATTCCCATAACTAAGACCCTACATGGACGTTCTGTATCACCGTGGAAAATGTCGGACCTAAGTGTATATTATACGACTGCCCCCAAAAAAGACAGTGCCCCCCCTGCTATACTTAAACAGTATGCACTTGCAAGTATAAATGAGCATCTAGACACTCTTTCCAATGTATATGAA
>NC_061821.1:33876519-33884019 GCF_019202785.1 Penaeus chinensis | reverse complement strand
CATGGGGACTGGGTGCTATAAGGTTTACTGGAGAGGGTAAAAACGTAAGCGAAGGAGGCCTAACTAGAGAGCTAAGGAACAGGGCGAGGAAGAAGAGGAGGGACGCGGAGAGAAGGGAGCCGAGCTCGAGGGAGGGAGCAGAGGGAGGAGGTTTTACTATAAAAGTAGCGTCGAACCGGAAATGAGGGTCCCACAACTACTTCAAAGGGAAACAGATATGTCCCCCGATCCTTCAAAAACGCCTCTCTTGCTTTGTCGTCAGACAACTACATCTCAGCCGCTCCGAAGACGTAGCCCGGGCCATTATGTCGCGTTCTTGAAGGCACATTTCAGTGGGAGAAATTGAATCGAGGTCCATATCAAAGGCTGGACAGGCAGAGCTGGGCCTTGAGATGAAAACGCTAGGGCTGAGGATGGAATGCGGATGGCAGATCAATGGAAAAGAAGAGACGCAGTGATTCGGTTAGCCAAGGATTCCCTTTAGGTGGGTGTTTTTATATGTATTTACTGGGTATATCTACGGGCACGTGTGTACGGCCCTTTTAAATAGTACTTCCAAGATGATGCGTACACTGAACGTAAGGAAGCTTGTCATTTTAAAACCATAACAACAGAAGTGCACTCTGGGTATTGATAACAAAGCAGCTAAACAAACGTAAGCAAAGATTTTCCTTTTTTTAAACCAAAGAATGTTCTACAAGTTACTAGAAAGTGAAGATAAAACAAGATTGTGACTAAAGCCAAGTAAGTTGTCCAGCACTACGACAATCACGAAAAAGTACTTCCTAACTGAAAGAAGCGAGAGGGAGAGACAAGGATAACATCCACACCCATCAACCAAGCTAATAAAAGGACTAAGACGCAAAGCTGGGTCAGCTATAAGGCATTTTATAACTCCATTAATATCTGCTCTACCGTTCTACTATTTCTCTAGACCAAAATGGCAGATGATTCCTACTTGGGCCGTGAGCAAGGGGCATGGAGGTACTCTAAATTTTAATTAAAGTTTACATTGTTTTGCAGGTTTTTTTTTTTTTCAACTTTATGGTAATGTTCTTCTTGCTTACAGGTTATAATTCTGTTGATCAGTTTTTTGTTTAAGGGATATAGATAAGATTAAACATTTTCAGCTTTTTGGCAACAGACTTTTTGTTTTAAGCCATATATCTATTCATATATCCATGAATAATAATCAATATGTTTAAGTCATTTATAGACCGTGGACAAAGTGGCGATATGAGTTTTGCAATTACAGTGACAACGAGCCTCCAGGAGCATCACGATCTTTCTGTCACAAGTACATAGGAAAGCACATTCATTGATATGTATATACATACATACTTACATATTTGTGTGTGTATGTGTGTGTGTGTGTGTGTGTGTGTGTGTGTGTGTGTGTGTGCATACATACATACATACATACATACATACATACATACATACATACATACATACATACACACACACACACACACACATATATATATATATATATATATATATATATATATATATATATATTTAGAAAGATACCGAGAGATAGATAGATAGATATACATAAATATATATATACACATGTATATGTACATATAAAGATAGATAGAAAATAGATAGATAGATAGACAGATGGATAGATAGACAGACAGATATAGATATAGATATTGACATGTGTTTGTCAGTACCATAAGTATCCAAGAGTACTGTAGGGCATCAACAGGAATTTGATCATCCAGGATACCACCCATAAAACCAGCCAGCGAAAAAGCACTGAATGGTACAGTAAGTGCAGCGGCCATGGACATATTTCGGAGGTCTCTCATTTCAAAAGAGCATGCAAGAGAATTAAGGTTGAGAATAAAAAGGTAATTTTTTGAAAAATATTCTGTGAACTACAGTAGATGTATCAAAAAATTCAACGGCAGCAGTGTTCCGCCTTAATTCTCTGGTTGTTTATCATTTATAATCATGATTAGAATATTGGCAAGTAAACGTCGTAATATAGAATTAAGTGCATGAATCAACAACAAAAAAAAAAAAAACGTTGTCATTGTTGCTTTGCTCTTGGCGTGGTTTCATTATCATCATCAAACAGGACCCCGCTGTGTCGAAATGTCCATTACGAAAAATAAACTGGCGAGTGCATTTGCATGTGTATTCAGTGGTTGGAGAAGTTGTTTTGAGCAGAGGAAACCGTTAAGAGAAAAAGGTTGGAGGAGCTTTGTGCAGAAAGATAGAAATCCAGGCGTCCAAGGCAGCAGGCGGGCGCGGGCGGGTGAGCGGGTGGGCGGGGCTCTTGGTATGTCCTCTAAGATTTATTTTTTATTTCTAAGCAACCTGAGTAAGTTTTTTTTGAATATTCGTTCGTTTGTTGTCGTCGTCGAGTAAACCCTTGAACTGGTAAATTCAATTTAAAAAGTTGAGTGTTCCCACGTTGCCATGCGCTCGCTCGCGCTCTCTGTGTAGGCACGTCTAGAAGCTACTTTGCTATAAAATGTCTCGCTTCATCCCACTCGCGCCAGCTCTCCGCCACTGTTCACGCAGCTAAAGCAAGTATAAGTCAGGTAGTGTAAGCAAGCAAGAAGCGGCGTGCAAGCGCGTGGTTCATGTTTTCCTTCGTCCTTTCATCCGCTCGCACTGAGCTTCATCACGCCACAGTCTCATTGTTGCTGCCTTTCTTCTTCCAGCCTTTATTATGGGAGGGCGTTAAGCTGATGTATTATACGCACTCTCTCTCTCTCCCTCTCTCTTTCTCTCTCTCTCTCTCTCTCTCTCTCTCTCTCTCTCTCTCTCTCTCTCTCTCTCTCTCTCTCTCTCTCTCTCTCTCTCTCTCTCTCTCTCTCTCTCTCTCTCTCTCTCTCTCTCTCTCTCTCTCTCTCTCTCTCTCTCTCTCTCTCTCTCTCTCTCTCTCTCTCTCTGTGTGTGTGTGGCATACACTCATTTACGGTGAAATCTCTTTGGGTTTACAACATCAGTAAAGATGATGCGTGTACCTTTGTCTGCAGAAGTCCTTTCTCATTATCTGGAGTAGGATTTTGTTGTTCTATTGTCCGTATTAAGGGGAAGCGAGATTATCTCGGCACAGACGATGCGATTCTAGCTCTCTGTTGTGTCTTTGTTTTTACGGTGTCGGCTCAAAGCTCTTCTCCCAGCCCCCTTTCTCCCTTCGCTCCTCCCCTTTTCTCCTTCCCACTTCCCCCCTTCCCCTTTCCTCCCATCCCCTTTCTCTTTTCCTCTTTTCCTCGCCCATTCCTCTTTCCTCTTCCTTCCATCCCTGTTTACCCTTCCCTTTTCCCTCCTTCGCCTTCCCTCTATCCCTCTTCTTCCTTTCACCCGCTCCCCTTTTCCTACCCCGCTCCCTCTTCCCCCATTTCTCCTTCCCTTCTTCCCCTTCTTCTCTCCCTTGTTCTATCCCTCCACGTGCCCTTGCCATCGGAGTTACAGTAATACTACATCTTGGGAATTAACAATCAGACTTCATATCAAGTAAACAGAGAATGGTTGTGTTAAATTGATTCTGACTTTTTCTTAATTACAAAGATGAGATAGGTCAGTGTAGGTCAGTCATCTCCTCGAAGATTCTATGCTTCTATTTCAAGATAGGGAATGTCTTGAGATAATTTTCCTTTTATTTTTCATCCTTATTTTGAATAGTGGTTATTTCAATCCAGATAAAATGTCCTCGGTAAAAAATCTATGTATAAAGCTATGTATTTAGGTAACATTAATGAAAATAATAACAAAAAATATTTTTAAAAATTTTATTTAGCAACTGATGAATGAATGTACAGAGCAAAATGTGAATGGAAACACGTAAATCCATTCCACGTTATCTTCGGAAATGGCGGGGGGGAGAGGGAAGGGGAGAGAGGGGAGAAGTTGGAAAAGATAAAGAAATAATAGAGATATAAGAAAATGCTCCTCAAAAAATAAAAATGTGAGATAAAAGAAAGAGAGAAAAGAGAAAAAAAAAATGTGCTAAGAGTTGAGGATATCTTGGAAGACGCGAAATCCACTTCCGGAAGAAGCTTAAGAAGGCGGAAGTGCCAGGCCTGCGATTGGGAAGAGGGGAGGGGGGAGGAGGAGAAGGGAGGGTCAGGGAGGGGTAAGGTAGGAAGGATGGGGGGAACAGGGGAGAGGGAAGGGAGGTGTGGGGATATTGGGGACCGGGAGGGAGGGGGCGAGAGAGAGCGGTCGGAGTATTCGGAAGTGAGGAACAGGAGGAGAGAGAGGAGGAAGGTGGAGATGAGAGAAATGGAAGAAAGGGGGTACACAGGAAGGACGAGTATTGGGGGGTCCCAGGGAGGGAGGGGGCGAACGAGGAAGATCTGGAGGGGAGGGGAGAGGGAGTTCCTGGCCGGGGACATGGGGTCGAAGGAGGGGATGGCCAACGGATATGAGGGAGGAGGCAAGGGCAGGTATTAAGAAGGGAAAATCCCTCCTCCAGCAGCGGCCGTCAGCACATCTCAACATGATGTTCAGGCGCTATCTTTCTTTCTTTCTTTCTTTCTTTCTTTCTTCGGTTCTTTCTATCTCTCTTCCTTTTGCTTGGATTCATACCTTTATCGTATTATATTGTCTTTTTGTCGTAGATTTTAATGCATTTTATATTGATTTTTTGATAAGGTAAAAATAAATTCTTACATATGTCAAAGCTTCTCAAACGCATGATAGTTTTGATAATAATGATGGTAGGGTTAGGGATAAGCAAACTAGTTATAATTGTGACAATGAAAATGCTTACAATATAAGAACTATAGCAGTGAGAAGAAATATGATAATAAGAATGATTATGCTAATAATGATGGTAGTAATAATACATTTGAAATTATAAAATGTCAGATAGTGCTAACAAAAACAAATAAAGAATAATACTGAAGGAATCATTTATAGAGATAGATAGAATTTTAAAATATATAAATACAAATAAAGTAAATATCAACTCGACATACAAACAAACAAAACAAATAAAGACAAATAAAGACAAGACAAAACCAGATATATATAAAAATCCAAAATCCATCTCCTGCTTGGAAATAGTAAGACGAAGCAATTCACGAAATTGAAGACCGGCTGGCAACTCTGAAGCAGCGGAGTCGTCACCACATTCAAGAAATTCAGCAGCGTGGAAGCATTGTCTCTGAAGGATGGCACGGCTCCCACCGCATGGCAGGTAGCAGCATGGGTAGTAGCATGTGTCTGTACATTGAGTTATTTTCCTTTATTTTGTTGTAAGACATGAGATCGAGATCTCTTCGTGGTAGAGACTCATGCAATGTTGATTCTTTCCAAGCTTTTGATTTTCGAAGAAATGAAAACGCGAAGGTAATGCTCTTATAATCTTACTGTTTACAAATGACTTTAAACAAAATACGGCTCATATGCAAGTAACATATACACACAAATTCAGGTAAGTTTTTTTATTTGTGAAAGACAAGATGAATCTTGTCTCTCTCTCTCTCTCTCTCTCTCTCTCTCTCTCTCTCTCTCTCTCTCTCTCTCTCTCTCTCTCTCTCTCTCTCTCTCTCTCTGTCTATCTGTTTGTATGTCTCTTTGTCTGTCTGTCTATCTATCTATCTATCTATCTATCTATTTATCTATCTATCTATCTCTGTTTCTATTTATTTATCTATCCACCAGACACACACTCTCCTTTATATTTATTTAGCTTATCAAAGTACAATACACGGCAGGGCTACTTATTGCAAACTTACCACCCCCCGATAGCACAGCACTAAAAGATATTAAATGATGCAATAAAATAAATCACACGGGCTATTGCAGCCACAGTGAACGAGAGTGCAATGATTATGACCAAACAATTTTGCGTTTTTTGTCACATTTCATGATCTGAATAGGTTATAAGTACCATGCCAAAATAACTTTTGATTGGCTAATGATGGATCCCCAATATGTATAAATGGTCTGACATTTCGGATACATATTCAAATGAACTACCTACAAAATATAAATGACATTCTGCCTACAAAATATAAATGACATTTTGCCCACAAAATATAAATGATGTTCTGCCTACAAAATATAAATGACATTCACATTTCTACATGATTTTGCAAACCGCTTATTGAGATGTCGGAATACTTTATATATGTGTGTGTGTATAATAGATATGCATATCAACCTACAAAATTTTTAAAATATAGTTTTATCGATATAGTCTCACTCGAAACAAAATACATATCCTCAGACTGACAGGTGTGCGAAGTTAAGTGACACTTAATATGTCAGTGTGAATCCCAAGATCTCAAAACCGGGGAAGTTATTAAAAAACTTCTTTTAAGTCTTTCGTCTCTATCTTGCCTGTACTTACGTACCATTTTCGTGTGCTTACATAATAAAGTCAGTGTTAATATTAACATTAGCGAATGCAAAACTAATACTAAAACATTAATAATGATTATAATGACAGTAACAGTAAAAAATATAACATCAAAAAAACAACGATAATGATTCTGATGAGGATAATAATAATAACAGAGGTGATAGAAAATTAAAATGTTAGTGATAATGATAACAAAAAACATTATAACAATAGTAACAGTTATTATTATTGTTATACCAGAGATGACAATAACAATAGTAATAAAGGAATGATACAGAAAACACCATACTATTGATGAGGATGAGCATGGTAAGTGAAATAGCAATATCAACAATTATGAAATAAACATTTATAACATTTTACAAAACATCCGCCTCGCCCCTTCCCCCTCCCTCCATTTCCCTCTTCCCCCTCCGCTCTGTAGCCCTCCCCTCTCCCCTACCCTCCATATTCCTCTCCCCGTCCCTCCTCTCCTCTGCAGCCCTCTCCCTTCCCTTTCCCTTTCCTCCTCTCTCCATATTCCCCCCTTCCCCCTCCATACCCCCCTCACCCCTACCCCAAGGCACTGCAGGAGTCAATCTCATGATATCGCTCCCTTGGGCGCGCTGCTGCCCCGCTGCACCAGGGTTTTGGCACAGTGCCTTGCGGTGCCATGCCTGGTATGCTGCTGGTTGCCCGGTTAGCTCAACTGGATTAGCGTATTTCGTATTATTCGTCGAGTTTCTTTTCTTTCTCTCTTCTTTCATTTTTTCTTGATGCTTCTAATTTTGCTTCTTCCCTTCTCTCTCTTCTTCATCATCATCTTCTTCTTCATCTTCATCTTCTTCTTCTTCTTCCACATAATCCATTTTACAAAGGAAGCAGTAATAGCAGTAGTTTTACAGCTAGTTTCATATAGAAGTAGTACTAATTTTTATTAATCTCTTTCTTGTTGATGACAATGCCGTTCTTGCAGCAGCAGTTGATCAAGAGTTAGCATTTAGGCAAATTCTGTATCAAAACTTTAGCACAAGACAGTGATATATTATAGAGAAGTCAACGTCCATTTCATAAGGGGATGCAACGCTGTATCATATTAATCATGTAGGGGATGCGGGATAACACAATCCAAAGGGGCTAAATTTATTGAAGGCTCAGGACACTGTATTACAACCCATATA
>NC_061821.1:33844019-33851519 GCF_019202785.1 Penaeus chinensis | reverse complement strand
CCTCTTCTTCTTTCTCTTCTACGTTCTGATCCTACTGTTCAGTTCCTCTTCCTCTTCCTCCTATTCTTTCTCCTTTTGTAACTCCACCAAATCCTTTTCTTCGCCTTCATTCTCCTATTCCTGTCTTTTCTTATTCTTATTCTTATTCTTCCTCCTATTAGTCGCACTCAATTTCGTTTTCGTGCTCCTTCTCGTACTTATCTTCTTCTTCTTCCTCCTCCTCCTCCTCCTCCTCCTCCTTCTCCTACCTGTCTCCCTCTTCCTTCTTCGACTTTCTCCCGATCATCACCCTCTTCCTCTCCCTCTCTCTCCACCTTTTCCTCTTCCTCTTCCCTTTAGTCCTCCTTATTGTTCTCTCCTATCGCCCTCCTTCCCCTTCTTCGCCTCCTTTTCACCCCCCTCCCCTCCCCCCCCTCCTCCTCCTCCTCCTCCTTCTCCTACCTGTCTCCCCTCTTCCTCTTCCTCCTATTCTTTCTCCTTTTGTAACTCCACCAAATCCTTTCTTCGCCTTCATTCTCCTATTCCTGTCTTTTCTTATTCTTATTCTTATTCTTATTCTTATTCTTATTCTTATTCTTATTCTTATTCTTATTCTTATTCTTATTCTTATTCTTATTCTTATTCTTATTCTTATTCTTATTCTTATTCTTATTCTTATTCTTATTCTTATTCTTATTCTTATTCTTATTCTTATTCTTATTCTTATTCTTATTCTTATTCTTATTCTTATTCTTATTCTTATTCTTCCTCCTATTAGTCGCACTCAATTTCGTTTTCGTGCTCCTTCTCGTACTTATCTTCTTCTTCTTCCTCCTCCTCCTCCTCCTTCTCCTACCTGTCTCCCCTCTTCCTCTTCCTCCTATTCTTTCTCCTTTTGTAACTCCACCAAATCCTTTCTTCGCCTTCATTCTCCTATTCCTGTCTTTTCTTATTCTTATTCTTATTCTTATTCTTATTCTTATTCTTATTCTTATTCTTATTCTTATTCTTATTCTTATTCTTATTCTTATTCTTATTCTTATTCTTATTCTTATTCTTATTCTTCCTCCTATTAGTCGCACTCAATTTCGTTTTCGTGCTCCTTCTCGTACTTATCTTCTTCTTCTTCCTCCTCCTCCTCCTTCTCCTACCTGTCTCCCTCTTCTTCTTCCGAGACTTTCTCCCGATCATCACCCTCTTCCTCTCCTCTCTCTCCACCTTTTCCTCTTCCTCTTCCTCCTATTCTTTCTCCTTTTGTAACTCCACCAAATCCTTTCTTCGCCTTCATTCTCCTATTCCTGTCTTTTCTTATTCTTATTCTTATTCTTATTCTTATTCTTATTCTTATTCTTATTCTTATTCTTATTCTTCCTCCTATTAGTCGCACTCAATTTCGTTTTCGTGCTCCTTCTCGTACTTATCTTCTTCTTCTTCCTCCTCCTCCTCCTTCTCCTACCTGTCTCCCTCTTCTTCTTCGACTTCTCCCGATCATCACCCTCTTCCTCTTCCTCCTATTCTTTCTCCTTTTGTAACTCCACCAAATCCTTTCTTCGCCTTCATTCTCCTATTCCTGTCTTTTCTTATTCTTATTCTTATTCTTATTCTTATTCTTATTCTTATTCTTATTCTTATTCTTATTCTTATTCTTATTCTTATTCTTATTCTTATTCTTATTCTTATTCTTATTCTTATTCTTATTCTTATTCTTATTCTTATTCTTATTCTTATTCTTATTCTTATTCTTATTCTTATTCTTATTCTTATTCTTATTCTTATTCTTATTCTTATTCTTATTCTTATTCTTATTCTTATTCTTATTCTTATTCTTATTCTTATTCTTATTCTTATTCTTATTCTTATTCTTATTCTTATTCTTATTCTTATTCTTATTCTTATTCTTATTCTTATTCTTATTCTTATTCTTATTCTTATTCTTATTCTTATTCTTATTCTTATTCTTATTCTTATTCTTATTCTTATTCTTATTCTTATTCTTATTCTTATTCTTATTCTTATTCTTATTCTTATTCTTATTCTTATTCTTATTCTTATTCTTATTCTTATTCTTATTCTTATTCTTATTCTTATTCTTATTCTTATTCTTATTCTTATTCTTATTCTTATTCTTATTCTTATTCTTATTCTTATTCTTATTCTTATTCTTATTCTTATTCTTATTCTTATTCTTATTCTTATTCTTATTCTTATTCTTATTCTTATTCTTATTCTTATTCTTATTCTTATTCTTATTCTTATTCTTATTCTTATTCTTATTCTTATTCTTATTCTTATTCTTATTCTTATTCTTATTCTTATTCTTATTCTTATTCTTATTCTTATTCTTATTCTTATTCTTATTCTTATTCTTATTCTTATTCTTATTCTTATTCTTATTCTTATTCTTATTCTTATTCTTATTCTTATTCTTATTCTTATTCTTATTCTTATTCTTATTCTTATTCTTATTCTTATTCTTATTCTTATTCTTATTCTTATTCTTATTCTTATTCTTATTCTTATTCTTATTCTTATTCTTATTCTTATTCTTATTCTTATTCTTATTCTTATTCTTATTCTTATTCTTATTCTTATTCTTATTCTTATTCTTATTCTTATTCTTATTCTTATTCTTATTCTTATTCTTATTCTTATTCTTATTCTTATTCTTATTCTTATTCTTATTCTTATTCTTATTCTTATTCTTATTCTTATTCTTATTCTTATTCTTATTCTTATTCTTATTCTTATTCTTATTCTTATTCTTATTCTTATTCTTATTCTTATTCTTATTCTTATTCTTATTCTTATTCTTATTCTTATTCTTATTCTTATTCTTATTCTTATTCTTATTCTTATTCTTATTCTTATTCTTATTCTTATTCTTATTCTTATTCTTATTCTTATTCTTATTCTTATTCTTATTCTTATTCTTATTCTTCTTCTTTTTCTTCTTCTCCTTCTCTTTTTCCTTCTTGAAAAAGGAATGTGCTCGTTGCATGCATACATAACAGGTATACGTGTAATGTAGCCAGGTAGTATTCTCATGATTACTGCAAAGGGGAAAAGTTCCTATCTTGGCAACAGAAGAAATTGGTGATTTAGATAGCGGTATGTGAAAGTGGCAATAGGCGTGGTTAGGAACAAACCAAATGTCTGGTGGCAGCAAGCACCGCAAAAGTGTGGTGGCAGAAGGGGAGGCGTTGGCAGAG
The DNA here is from genome assembly GCF_019202785.1 of Penaeus chinensis. Taxonomy (NCBI): domain Eukaryota; kingdom Metazoa; phylum Arthropoda; class Malacostraca; order Decapoda; family Penaeidae; genus Penaeus; species Penaeus chinensis. The sequence continues at coordinate 33,848,331 of NC_061821.1, read as the reverse complement.
GCAATTCAAAAGCCTCTTGAAAGCACGGCAAAGCCATCCAAGCATCGACGCAACGCAGGTGTGATAAGCCAGCAACTAGTATCTTCCCAAGTGTTTTGGACCACCGAGCCAAAGAATATAACTTAATATAGATCATAAGAATATTTTTCTACTTACTTACTTCTGCAATATTCATTCTTCCATTAATCGTAATACATTTTTTTTTTTTTTTTATGTTAAAAATGAGGGGATTTCTTACTTTGTCCAATGGAATGTAATATAAACAAAACATTTTTTTGTGTGATTCGAAACATTAACCGTGTCCAAGTGTGTGTCAATATTAAATAAGTAACAAGTAAATTCATTACTGTAGACTTCTAAACACTTAGAAAAGCTGAAACAAGACAACCTCCTTGATTTAGTCCCGAAGCAGGTCTGAAATGAAACCCGCACAAACGCCCCTCTGACAAGTGGCATATCGGGTACCTGGCTCACAGTATGGACTGTCTCGACCAGGTATGTCAGCCTCAAACGGACGTGGTCAATATGAACCTTGGCCAGCTGGACATTCAGTTCACCTGCTTTAAACTTCCTAGCTGCTAACCAAATAAGCATTTCAAAAGGAAATGTCTCATCCAAGAGCATTCACTCTGGCAGATTTAAGCCTTGTAATTCGGAGAGAGAAATTCAAAGGAATCACTTTATCTCTCTCTTTTTTTCATTCGCTCTCTATATATGTCTCTTCTCTTATCTTATCTTATCTTCTATTCTCTTCTACATAGTACGACCTCTCCTGTAAATGCGCAGTATTTTAATTTGAAATCAAGTATTCCGTTCACTGTCAACGTAAATAAGGAGATCTGGATGTGAACACGAAGTTTTTCGCTTGCCATTTTTGGCATTGGGTCATAAACTATTGTTCCATTTTCTTTAATACGGGATAATGCCAGACGTAAACCGCTTTAAAGGAAAGTCTCTTAACTCAGTTGAGTCTGGCAGTTCCGTACTATACGTTTTCTAAGCTTCGGCTTTGATTCCCCAATCGCTCAGGTTACTAACAAAAAATGGTCGATATTACTGTGTGAGAAATCAAATCAAAGATTCTTTTGAGACACTGAGATTCATTGCAATTTTCACATAGGCTTTCCTTGATCAATACCCGAGTACTTAACGAACTACAATGTTTTTTTTTTTCAATTATTTTTATCTCTTTTTTAATGTTTTGGTCGATTCATCCTAGATTCATATCTCAGATATATCATTACTAATACTTCAAATAGAGCCAGTTTATATAACAGCTGTTAATTAACCCAACTAAAAGTTTAATTACTTCAAAACTCAAAGTTGGACAATTCAGTAGAGAGATTAACAACTAGTTGAATCTAAAAGAGGGAAAATCATAGTCACTATTTAATCGTTGGATAAAAAAGAGCGGATTATTATTTCGTCTTTGACTTACGATTCACATAACTGAAATATTTTAAAGGATCTAACGTTAGATAATCAAGAAACACTAAAAAGAGAATCCAAGCCTGACCGGGCGACTAACAAAGAATCCTGCATAAAGAAAGAGATGTAAACTGTTTGGTTCAAAATCAAGTTCTCCACATTTCGTCATAAAAAAAGAAAAAGTGCGTGTGTGTGTGCTGCGTATTTACTTAATATGTCGTTTGCGTTCAACGTGAGCTCCACACTGGAAAATCCTGTGTACAAAGCTGGCACATACTTCACCACGCAAGACTGGGTAAAGCGAAGAGAGTATCGCCTCCGGGTCGGTGACTCTTTCCCTTCCCTTGACCTCTTCAATGCCCTCAACCTCCTTGCCCCTTTCATCCCTCCTTTAGATTCTGTTTTCTTTACTTTCTAATGTCTCCTCCTCTGGCTCCTTCCCCTCACCGTCCCCTTAACAGCCCTCCTCACAGATCCCAGTATTCAACTTTCACTTCCACTGACCCTTAGAATCCCCTTATCTGTATTTCTGAACGTCCCCTTTCCCTCGCCCCACTCCCTAAGTTTCCCCTTTTTTCTAATCCCGGCCCATCCCCACTTCCTTCCCCTTCCCCTGGCCCTTCTATATCCCCTTTCCTTCCCTTGGCCCCTCCACACCTCTTCCTCTGACCCCTTCGACTCCCTCCCCCTTTTCCGTCCCTTTCTCCCGCCCCCTACCAGCCGCCTCCCTTCCGTCCGCCTTCGTCCTCTCCTTAAGGGATACCTCCTAAAACAATATGTCTCAGCCCAAAACTTTAATCCTTCAGTTAGATCGCCTTTAAAGCCCCCTTTCACTTTGTACGCATTTCGTATGAGTCAAGCCGCCTCCACTGGGACCGAGGGAGGGATATACGGTGAACGCTCTGCCTCCATACCGCCTATCTGCTGTGTGTGTCTCCAGGAGTTGGTCGTTGTCGTTGCTTCACGTTATATGACTTGATTTTATTTATCTTTATTTTTTGTTGTTGTTTTGTTTATGTTTTTATCGTTTTTTTTTTTTATAGAGAAGATATTTTTTGTATTTACTGCGGTGAAAATACATTTTGAATTTTTCTTTATCTTTTGGAGAATATTATTAAACACAAAATGTGAGAAAGTTTAATTTTTTTGTCTTCGAGATATTTTCGTCGAAATCCTTTATCAATAATACAAAATAAGGATATTTTAGCACACTTCGAAGACTCAACATAATGTTGCCTTCATGAGATTCTTTATGTGTTACAAAAACTGTATTCAGAAATCAAGCATTTGATATCATGAATTTATCAGTGCTGTGACAAATTATACTCTGCCATCACACTTGCAACCACAAAGTCCGTCCAGTTTCTCCCACTCTTTTCGAGGCGCAAAGAAGGGCCTGCTTGCCCGCTACAAGTGCTTAAGGGGTCTTAATTATTCTGCGTGTCTCCTGACGCGATAAACAACTTAACTCTTTTTCCATGGACGCTACAGTGAGTTGATAAGAAGATACATTTTGGATGTATAAAATTTCGCTTTGGGTACTTTTGAATAAAAATTTTCTCTTCAAGTAGTCATATATCACATTTTTTTCTAAAACTTATCAGAACTCCGTCTTTAATAACAATTTTTGGGCTTTTAGGGGCTTTTCTTTTCCAGGAAAAGGAGGGGGTACTCGTCTGAAAGGAAACGGTTTCCTTTTTAATCACCCAATTCCCTTCTCTGTTCTTACTGTAGTCCAGTTAGCACGTACACCCTTCTTTCTCCTGTGTCTCTAACTTCAGTGCGCCATTTCTGCCTAGTAAGGTCAGGTCAGATCGCGTAGCACTCCCAGAGTACTCAAATTGGGTCATTGTTCTGGGGATACATGTGTAAGACGCACCTACATGAAACAATGATTAGATTTCCCCGGGAGGTGACCACAAAGCTGTCATGCTACCAACCTTCTCTCCCCTCTCCTTTCCCCCTCCTCCATCCCCTCTCCCCAGTCCTTTCCCCCTCCTCCACCCCCTCTCTCGCCGCTGATTCCTTTCCTTCTGGATGTCCCCCCTCCCCCCTCCTCTCGCCACGCGTTTCTTACAGACAAAAGAAATCTAGTTTTGGTTTGTCCTTTGTTTCCCCGAGGTCTATTTCATGCCTTGCTTCTGGCCCGTCAGCTGTTACGGGGGGAGGGGGGGTGGGGGCGAGATGTTGATGAAAAGGGAAAGAAGAAATCGTAAACAGAGGGAGAGAGAGAGAGAGAGAGCGAAAGGAAGCAGGGATAGAGCACTAAACATATGTTATAGAAAGGCGGTAGAAGTAGATATGAAAGGGATAAAAAAGTAAGTTTTCGATAGAGATAGATAGTCAGTAAATGTTATGCTGGATAGATAGTAAAAGAAGAAAAAAGAAAATCGTAAATTAAATATAATATGTGAAATATATGTTTATAGAAATATTGATCAAAGAATTATCCTAGTGTCCTAGAAAGATAAACGGAAAGCAGAAAGGGATACAGATAAAGGCCTGACTTATCAAAGAAAAAGCAATAAGTCATACCAATGGACAGTGATTTTCTAATCGGCGTCTATATAATTAGGGGAATTAATATGTATAAAAACTAGGGAAAATATTACAGTAAATTACTGCAAAAAAAAAGTCCCCCAGAGAAAATTTCTCTCTTCCACTTCACGACTGATTTCTTAAGGAAAAAGATCCCCCAGGATTGCCCGGGGAATGTTATCTTCCGCCATGAACGCTATCAACAGGGAATGTTTTTTGCCCTCCCTTCGAAAGCGATCCTTTTGACAAAGCTAAAAATCACTCTTCTATAAAACAATTAGTATCGAATCCTCGGAGAAGCGAAAACGTCGGGATTGGAAAATAATTCGGAGGAAGTTTTCTCTGG
>NC_061821.1:33836519-33839019 GCF_019202785.1 Penaeus chinensis | reverse complement strand
AAAATATTTTTAAAATAAATATATATAAATAAAATAAAAAACCACGTCTTCCTTAAACTTTCGGTCTTTCATGTCGCTTACGCCTTCACTGCGAGCAGTCCCTGAGACTTGTTTTTTTCTGCAAGCACCGTGTTTCCCTTTAACTGGAGTCACCAGCTTTTTTATGATATTAATTTATGATATTTATTTATTTCCCCTTTATTCACATTCAGGCATACATCCGTTTACGAATTTCTGAGGCAATTCTTCATGTTCAATGCCTCTTTCTTTTCTTTTTTACTCTCCCTCTTTTCCCCTTTTCTCCTTTTTTATTTTTCTCCCCTCTTTTTCCCGTCTTTCTTCCACCTGCTGGGGAATCAAAAAATTCATGTTGACAAAAACCACGGGTTCACCCCCCTTCCTTCTCGTTAAAGAAACAGGTCATCAATCTTGATTCTGCCTTCTTTCCTTTTTTTTCTTTCCCCTTAAATTGTTTTTTTTTCTTTTTCTTTTTCATTTTTTTTTCTTTTATTTATTGTTCTTGTAATGTGTGTTGGTGTAGGCCCCGTCTACTTAACTATTCATAAGTATTTACTTATCGCATCAGCTCTATTGCCTCTATTCCAATTGTGTGTCTGTTTGTCTACCTGTCTGTCTGTTTCATACTTATTTCTCCCTTCTTATTATTTTCGTCTATCATTTTTACTCTATCTGTTTGTCTTTTCTATTTGTGTGAAGGTCGCCTCGGCGGGATGTTTGTACCTCTGTACCTCTCAATTTGTCTATCCTTCGTTTCCATTCTGTCCCGCGCCAGTTTTTTTTTGTTTCAAATTTTGTCTTTTTTCCCCTTTCCCCTCTTCCTTTTTGTTTATCTATATATTTCCCTACTTCTCATTCGCTTTCTGTTAACCTTTCTGTTCACTTCCCACTCCCTCTGTCTCTGTCTCTATTTCTCTCCTCTCTCTTTTCTCTCTCTCCTCTCTCTCTCTCTCTCTTTTCTCTCTCTCCATTTTCCCCCTCTCTCTTCTCTCTCCGGGGCTCCCCTCTTTTTCTCTTTTCTTCTCCTCTTCTCTCCTCCCTCTCCTTTTCCTCTCTCTCTCTCTCTCTCTCTCTCTCTTCCCCTCCTCTCTCTCTCTCCCCTCTCTCTCCTTTTTTATAAAATATATATTAAAATAATATATAAATAATATATATTTATATAAATATATATTTTGTGTGTGTGTGCGTGTGTGTGTGTGTGTTTGTGGTGGGGTGTGGTGTGTTTTTGTGTGTGTGTTTGTATAATACACATATATATATAACACATATATATAAAATATAAATATATTATATTTATAATATATATATATCTAAATATATTTATCTATTATTTATACTATATATTATATATTATTTATACACACGGACCCACTACACACAAACTACAACACACACACACACACACACACACACACACACACACACACACACACACACACACACACACACACACACACACACACACACAGACACACACACACATACACACATACACGCACATAAACACAAAAACAAACAAAGATAAATATATATATTTATTTACTCACAGACACGCGCACGAACACACATATACGCGTACTCAAACATATGCACACTTTCCCACATTCAGAGTCTTTTTCTTTGAGTTAATTCATTTAATTATGAATGTTTTCTCGTGTGCCAGAATTAATCAGATATATAATGCACGAAAAATCTCTTGCAAGGTCTGGCCGTAAAGGAAGTTCCTAACTTTTATGTGTTGCTTTTTATGGTCGTAGTAATGTTGGAGTGCAGATTGTTTTATAAAAGCCTCTTTCAGTTTTTGTCCCTTTAGTTGTTAACTTTGAGCAATAATGCGTTGCACTCAATGTTATACCTCACTAACTGCTCACGCACTTTCATAAATGCGTCACTAATTAACGACACAAGTACTTCACTGATTACGTACATACACACTCTACTAATGACTCACACATTTACTTCTCTGAGCTCTTATATATTTACTTCACTGATTACTTAACATTTCTTCACTAATTACTTACACATTTACTTCATCAGTTACTCTCACATTTACTCCACCTGTTACTTACGCACTTACTTCACCAATTACTTATACATTTACTTTCACCAATTATATACACCTTGACTTCACACAGGGTCCTTTACCTCTCACTTCCACACTCCCTCACAAATGAGTTACACGTGTACTCGACCCCACACCTATATGTCCGTGGATATCTTCCTCCATGTCGTTTAGGACTATTATCATAACTAATGACCGGGATTATCGCCAATGTTCGCACTCCTCCCAGGGACCCATTCGATGATATCAGTAGCATCACCAGACGAACCGATTACTCTTCGTTTGTATGTAATCCTTTGGAAAGGGACTTAATACGCGTGAATTTGATTTATTAATAAGGATGATAGTAATAAGCTTCAGATCAGTGTCGGTGATGGTGATATTGATGATTATAACAAAGAGGATGATGGTGATGCAGTG
>NC_061821.1:33809019-33811519 GCF_019202785.1 Penaeus chinensis | reverse complement strand
GTGGATTCTACCTGCAGATACAGGTTCTTCTCGCCTCTGGCTTTCACTGATAACACATTCGAGGACGATCTCAACGGCTCTGGAAATGAAAGGAGCGCTCTCAGTGCTCGCTCTCTCTTTCTTTCTTTCTCTATCTCTCTCTCACTCTCTCTGTCGCATACACTAGTTGATAAACCGAATATATATATATATATATATATATATATATATATATATATATATATATATTTATTTATATATATGTATGTATGTATATGTGTGTGTGTGTGTGTGTGTGTGTGTGTATACATACACACACACACACACACACATACACACACACACACACACACACACACACACACATATATATATATATATATATATATATATATATATATATATATATATATATGTATATATATATATATATATATATATAAACGTATAATACAATGTAAAAATGAAAGAAAGAGAACACGATAATTCAAAGCCTTCTAAACACACACTCGTAAAGAAACTAACATTAGACACCGGTGCTCTTTTACAATTCTCACAATCAAATATTTAGAAACGTGTTAAAAGAGAACTGGCAGCAAAAGAACTCATTCATGGTGTTTTTAGTGGCACTGAACTCGAGTGCCGTTTAGTGCCACTTGGCGAGACATTTCGAGCTCGGAAATCGGATTTTAAGGCAAATTTCGAACCTTGTTTCGTTTGCTTTGCGGCAGGTAGAAGCAAAAAGGCGTGACTTTGTGTGTGTTTGTTTGTTTTCATTGACTGAGTGTGTTTGTCTAATTGTTTCTTTGCCAGGGTATTTGTGTTTCTTTGCTTGAGTGTATGTTTGTGTGCTTGTTACTTGTCTCTTTGCCTGAACTTGTGTTTTGAGTGTTTGCATATGTTTCTTTGTGCATGTGTGTTTGTTTGCCTGTGTGTCAGTGCGTGTGTTTTCTTTTATTAAGCGTGTGTGTGTGTGTGTGTGTGTGTGTGTGTGGTTGTGTGTGTGTATGTGTGTGTGTGTGTGTGTGTCTGTTTGTGCTTCTTTCCATGAGCGTATTGTATGTTGGTGTGTGTGTGTTCGTGTATGTATATGGATGTGTGAGTGTGTCTGTGTTTCTATTCGTGTGTGTTTGAGTGTGTCTGTGTTTGTGTGTTTGTGTGTATTGGTGTGTACACGTGTGTCTGTGTGTTTATAGCTCGGATCATTAAAGAATAATCGTTTCAAACGTAAATCAGGATAAAAATATAAAAATGCCAGATACATAAAATAGTTGACGTGTATTACACTTCAATGTCCAATTTAAGCAACATGATTTATGATAATGCATTTCCGGGTTCAGCTATAAAAGGCTTGCTACTTCATGATTCATTCATATCTTAGTATACTTTCACACAAGGAACTTTTTAAATTCTATGTGTACATATATATGTGTGTGTGTGTGTGTGTGTGTGTGTGTGTGTGTGTGTGTGTGTGTGTGTGTTTTTGTTTTTGTTTTTTTACAGCCATACATTCCACTGCAGGACATAGGCCTCTCTCAGTTCATTATTTCAGAGGTTACATGGCAGTGTCACCCTTGCCTGATTGGATGCCCTTCCTAATCAACTGCGGTTCGGCGCGCTAACACTTGTGCCACGGCGGTGACTTCCCCTACGACACCTGCGTTTGACTTCTCAAGGCGATATGTCGTTTCCTCGGGCTCGAGCCAGCAGTCAGAGCCCAGGCATTTTTACGACTACCCCGGCAGGGGATTGAACTCGGGACCACGAGGATCGGAGTACAGTGTTTTAACCACTGCACCATCGCGGCAGTCATATATATATATATATATATATATATATATATATATATATATATATATATATATATACACATATATACATGTGTATGTATGTACGTGCACACACATACATACACAAAAACACACACACATACAATGATTTTTTCGTGTGTGTGTATATATATATACATATATATATATATATATATATATATATATATATATATATATATATATATATATATATATATATATACATATATTGTAACCCAGCTTTATCTATATCATATTACTATAATCTATATATCTTATATAATCTTACATCTTTGTCACATACGTATCTTTACATATACACATGCATATAGACATGATCCTTGTTGTATATGATTATTCATCTCTTCTTGCAACAAGACATTCCAATATTGTGTTGTCTGTCCCCTTCCGCAACAGCTATGTATTGCTGTGCACTTCCTAGTTAATCGCCGTTGTCACATGCTAAATACGTGACTTATGGCGGTCCTTAGATGGCTGTCGGAGAGGATAGGTAGAGCAACACCTCGCAATTATACATATATATATATATATATATATATATATATATATATATATATATATATATATATATATATATATATATATATATACATATATATACATATATATATTTATATATATGTATATATATATACATATATATTTGTGTGTGTTTGTGTGTTTGTGTGTGTGTGTGTGTGTGTGTGTGT
>NC_061821.1:33784019-33786519 GCF_019202785.1 Penaeus chinensis | reverse complement strand
TAGATTAATAGCTGTGTGTGTGTGTGTGTCTGTGCTGAGTGTGTGCGTGTGTTGAGTGCATGTCTGTGTGTGTTTGCGTACGTGTGTTGAGTGTATGTGTGTGTGTGTGTCTGTGTTCGCGCGCGCGCGCGCGCGCGCGTGTGTGTGTGTGTGTGTGTGTGTGTGTGTGTGTGTGTGTGTGTGTGTGTGTGTGTGTGTGGTGAATGTGTGTGTGGGTGGGTGCGTGTCTGTGTTCGTGTGTGTGTGTTGAGTGTGTGTGTGTGTGTGTGTGTGTGTGTGCGTGTGTGTGTGTGTGTGTGTGTGTGTGTGTGTGTGTGTGTGTGTGTGTGTGTGTGTGTGTGTGTGTGTGTGTGTGTGTGTGTGTGTGTGTGTGTATGTGTGTGTGTGTGTGTGTGTGTGTGTGTGTGTGTGTGTGTGTGTGTGTGTGTGTTCGTATGCGCGTGTGTTTGTTCGTGTGCGTGTGTTGAGTGTATGCGTTCGTGTGCGTGTTCGTGTCGTCGACCGTGTGTGCCTTAACTGCGTGTTCGTGCGCATGCGTGTTTTTTTTGTGTTTTTTTTTCCTTCTCCGCGGAAGACTTGATTTTATTTGCCTTGAGCTCTTCCTCCGCCCTCCTAGACGTTTTCCCCTTCGCTCCCAATTTTTCGATCAGCTTTCCAAAACCATTATCTCCTGCCTGCTTCGCTTCCCTTTCCCTTCTCTACTCTCCTGTCCCTCGGGTGCCTTCCTGTCCCTTACACTCTCCCCTCGCCCGCATTTCTCCCTGACCGCATTTCCCCTCGCCCTCATCTCCCCTCACCTGCATCGTCTCTCCCCCTCATTTCTCCAAGCCCGAATTTCCCTTTGCTTTCACCCCCTCCCCTCGACCGCACTTCCCCAGTCCCTCATCTCCCTTGCTCTCGTTTCCCCTCGGCCGCATCTCTCACTTAGCTCTTATTTCCCCTTGCCCACGTTTTCATTACCAGCGCTAGAAATACTGAAACAGACAGATACCCTAAGCCCGAGTTTCCCCTCGCCCTCACCTCCGTTCGACCTCGTAATCTCAAGCCTGCTTCTGTTCTCGCCCTCTTCTCCCTAACCCCCATTTCCCCTCGCCCTCACTTCCCCTCGTCCTTACTTCTCTTCGCCCTCCTTTCTCGTCCTCATCTCTCACACTCGTCTTCCTAAGTCCCCTTTTCCCCTTACTCTCACTTCCCTCGCCCTCGTAACCTCAGGCCCGCATCACCTCGGCCTCACCTCCCTTCGCCCCCGTCACCCCTCGCCCGCCTCCCCCCTCGCCCTCATCTCCCTAACCCCCATTTCCCCCTCGCCCCGAAGCCCTATCTCCTCTCCCCTCTTTCGGTTCTTTTTTCTCCAGAAGCGATGAGGTTCTACGTCGCAGTGACGCCGTCCTCGTTGCTGAAAAATGGCAAATTACGGAACCCTGAATTTTAAGAGGGATCCTTGTCATATTTTTAAGACTCTTTTTCATACTGTTTCGGCTACGTTTTCTCCTTGGGAGTTTTTTTTCGTTTAGCATATACACGGTCTTTTATTCACTCCTACATGTTTAGATTTGTCTATGTACTTATCTGTGTATATATGCGTATGTACATATATGCGTATTTATCTATATAGATATATATATATATAAATAGATAGATAAGACAGATAGATAGATAGCCATAGAAGTATATTATTCTTTAATAATTTTGACGCTTCTCTTCTTTCCCTTACTTTCTTTCTTCCACTTTCCCTATGTTTGTGAAGACAAATCGCCCAATAAAAATTTCCCTTCCCCTCGTGCGTGTGGCTGCGAGTGCCGTGTGCTCAGCAAAATGTTCCTTTCCATCACGAGGGCATTGATGTGATTTTTCCCCATTATGAGTAAATAACGACTAATAATGTTGCCCCTCACGAAAATATACTAATCGTATCCCCCGCATAACCTGGATATTGCAGAACAGATTCTATCATCATTGTGCAACGCTGATGACTTTCTGCTGCGAGAGATTGCACTTTCAGAACAGCAGTCGTAAACTTTTTTTTTTTCTTTTTTGTAAACTACACAGAGTAGAGCATCTGGTACTACCTAATTAGACCCTGAGCGAAACATGTCTAACTACGCGCTTGTCGACCTTACTTACTCGTCTCTTTGCTTCAGCTTTTTTCTCTTGTTTATTCCTACCTTACTTGTCTAGATGTATAGCTATAGATGCAGTTATAGATTTGGAAATATATAGATACAGATATGGATTTGGAGAAAAATAGAAATATGAATAAATATATAGGTATAGATTTACATCTGAATTTGGATATTGATTGAGATAAAGATATAGTCATGAATTTAGACACAGAAGTGTATGTATGTATGTATGTATGTATGTATGTATGTATGTATGTATGTATGTATATATATATATATATATATATATATATATATATATATATATATATATTCATAGATATATGATATATAGGTGTAGACACGAATACAAATATATATAAAACACATAAACATAC
>NC_061821.1:33771519-33774019 GCF_019202785.1 Penaeus chinensis | reverse complement strand
GAGAGAGAGAGAGAGAGAGAGAGAGAGAGAGAGAGAGAGAGAGAGAGAGAGAGGGAGGGGGGGAGAGAGGGGGGGCAGAAAGAGAGAGAGAGAGAGGGGGGGAGGGGGGGGAAAGAGAGAGAGAGACAGAAAGAGACAAAGAAAAAAGAGACAGAGACAGATAGAGTTAGACAGAGATGGAGACAGGAAGAAAGACCGAGACAGAGGCAATTTTAAAGGTACTCATTCACTTATAACAACCAATCATCACCTAGCATTTCTCAAGATTACCTTCCTTGCCACTGTCAATACTTTCGTTATATCCTCGGTGTCGCTACGTGACTGGCGTGCGGTGTTGCTAGGCGTGGAGAGAGGTGTTTCAAATCCTCTTAGCCACGCCTACTAACCCTCCCCCCCCCCCCCCCAACTCCCTGGCCCCATATGCCTGCCTCTCCGTCAGCTGTTTGTCAGGGTGTGGAGACTCCCCGGAACTCTTATGCCTAGCAGGTTTGTGGAGGGCTGTTGTCATGGTGCCAAGGCCGGTGCTTGTTTGTTTGTATGTTTGATTATTAAAGGAATTCTAGATATTCTTATCTTAACGAAAGGATATGTAGAAGAGACAGAGGCTTTGTATCACTAAAAGGATTGTGGGAGTGCGTGCGACCCTTTAATATCTGGTCAGAGCAGGGAGGTCAAAGGTTAGAAGATGATTAAGATATCACATTTACCAGAGAAGTCAAGCTGCGATGTAGACTTTAAGACGTTTTAGCGCTCTTATATTATAGGGTTAGAGAAAAAGAGAGATATATCTATCTAAAATGTGTGTGTGTGTGTGTGTATGTGTGTGTGTGTGTGTGTGTGTGTGTGTGTGTGTGTGTGCTTCTCCCTCACCGATGCTGTCACCAATCTATCTTCCTTGGCTTCGGTCTTTCCTTTGCTCTCCGCCCTCTCCCTCTTACCTCCATCGACATTATGTCATCCTTCGACCGTTTCATCTCATAGGACCTCCTTGCCTGATGTCTCTCTCCTTCGTGGTGCTTTCATCCCCGTCCTCGATTCCCTTCTCCATTCCAACCCTTCCATTCCCAGGCGTTTCCGTGAGGCCCTTCAAAGCCTGCGCAGGGAAGATGTCACCATGTTGTTTTCTGACAAGGACAACTCGGAGGTGGTCCTCGACCGTCCCTCCTACCTGTTGGATGACGCCTCCACCTATGTCCCCCTGACCAGCGACCCCCGTGAACGCACTGCTGCTACCTTCCCCCATCGCCTGAAATATTTAGCAGCCTGTTTTCCGGAGGCGAATCTCTAACAGAGGTTTAAAGTCATCAACCCTCGCCTCCTTCATTTCTATGGGCTACCTAAAATTCATAAGCCGGCCATGCCTCTGCGCCCCATCATCTCCTCCAAGGGATTTGTGACGCACCATCTTGTGGCCTGGCTGGTGAAGTCTCTCACTCCTCTTCTTGGCACCTTCTCTCCTGCTCACCTCCGCCATTCTCAGGACTTCATCTCCCGTGTCCGTGGTGTCTCGCCGGCGATCATGATGAGCTTGGGTGTCGAGCCCCGGTTCACCAAGGTCCCGCTTGATGACGTCCTCGCTTTCCTTCAGAGGAGGCTCCCCACAAAGGATCCTCGTCTCCCTTTGCCCACCAACGTCTTCCTCCAGCTGATTCGTCTGTGTGTGGAGTCAAATTCCTTTTCCTTTGAGGGTCGATTCTACTCTCAGACGTTCGATGATGCAATGGGCTCTTCCCTCTCTCCAGTCTTGGCAAACCTGTTCATGGAATTCTTCGAGTCTGAGCTTCTCCCTTCCATCTCCCTCCGTCCGTCGGTTTGGCTGAGATATATCGACGACGTCTTTGCTATCTGGCCCCATGACCATGCCCTGTTCTCGGATTTCCTAACGTAGCTGAACTCTCTCTCCTTTCATCAGTTTCAGGGTGGAATGGGAGGTTGTCAACAAGCTTCCTTTCTTGGACACCCTAGTTCATCGTTCTGCTGACCCACTTCTCCATATACAGGAAGCCTGTAGATAGTGGTATGTACATACACTTATCGTACCATGCTCTCCATTTAAAGAGAGTTGTTACCACCTCGCTGTTCCTCCGCGCCCTCCGCACCTGTTATCCCCAGTACCTGGATGGAGAGATCGACTTCCTACGTCGTTCGTTCTCCAAACTGGATTACCTTCGCAATGTTCTCGACGTCGCGTTATCCAGGGCACGGTGTACCTTCTATCTCGACTCCTCTAAAAAAGAGACTCCTCACCTGCCCGTCCTCAGTCTGTCCTACACTGAGGAGATCTGCTCTGAACCATATTCATGTTTACAAATGTAGAAAAGGTATGAATGAAAATGAACAACCTCACAATTACAACCTATGTATTTGACTGGTTTCGATTATATCATGTATTTCTGACGAAGATATAATCGAAACCGGGCAAATACATCACTTGTATTGTGAAGAGATCTGCTCTCCGTCGCCCTCTTCGCCCTCTCAACTGCTGGCTGAATTTTCAGGT
>NC_061821.1:33754019-33761519 GCF_019202785.1 Penaeus chinensis | reverse complement strand
TTTATGGTGCATACAGTAACATTACAAGTTGAATTGGCTCTGGAAGTGTGTAGCAATTGCAACAAACTAATCAAGAATTCATATTTTACAACCGATGAAGCCAATGATGTGTTTATGAATGGGTGTGATATGAATGGCGGTTGGCATGTTGGAGGTAATTAAATGATAGTGATGATTATGATGATGAGGAGGAGGATTATGGTGATGATTATGGCGATGAAAAGGGAACACGGCGAAGACATTAAAACGATGGTGATATGAAGGATATGTTGATGATGATTTGTAATAACGATAATAATAACAAAAATAATGATGGCAATGGTAATGGTAACGATAGTAGTTGTAGTAGTGGTAGTAGTAGTAAGAATACTTCTACTTTTATCATTATTATCATTAGTATTATAATTTGTATTATTAGCAATAATAATGATAATAATAATAATAATAATAATATTGTCATAATTATTATCATTATAAATATTACTATCATTATTATAATTATTATCATTGTTAGCATTATCATTGTCATTATTATCATGATTGTTATTATCATCATCATAACATCAAAAATATTGATAATAATGATAATAATAACAAAAATGATAATAATAGTGATAATAATAATGATAACGATGATAAAATAATAATAATGATAAATATGATAATAACAATACTAATAACAACAACAATAACAATAAAATGGATATGGTTATAATGATAATAATATTAATTACCATTATTATTATTATCAATGCTATTATCATTATTATTACCAAAATAATAGTAATTATCATTATTATTGATATTATCACTACTGTTATCATTATTATTACCAAAATAATAGTAATTATCATTATTATTGATATTATCACTACTGTTATCATTATTATTGATATTATCACTACTGTTATCATTATTATTGATATTATCACTACTGTTATCATTATTATTGATATTATCACTACTGTTATCATTATTATTGATATTATCACTACTGTTATCATTATTATTACCATCATTATCATTATCATGATAGTAATATCAACAAAACAAACCCACTGAAGTAATACCTAGAACGCAATACCTTGGCTAGAGAAGAAAAGAAGCCTCCAGTGTAAATAATACTCTCCTGTTGGTCAAATCATCACAGCCTACTATGGAGATATGTTCCGTCTGATCTTCACACTGCACGAGTCGTCGCGCGGGTCACCAAGGAGTGTTTTTCCTCAGGGTGCCAGACTGAGATCAAAAAGGGTGCTCCTGGAACGAACTCACCCCAACAAATGCCGAGAGATAACCCCCCACGCCGATGTTCCCCAGAGATGCCCTCTAGACATAAATCTGAGAGAAGTGAAATGATGAAAATGGTCCCGGGAAGACTATAAAGAAGTCATAGAAATTCCTAGTAGAGTTACACAGTCTAGGACTAAAGTCGTATAATGAATGAAGCTATAAAACCCTCCTAACTTGACGAATAAGGGTCATATTATTCGTTTGTTCGAGACAGAATTCGAAATACGTTTTGTCCCTTGGCCGATACGTCAACCATCACCAACATCTAAAGTTTCGATTGCATTCAGCATCTGATACCAAATAAACCTCAGAATGCGGCTGAATCTTAATGCCACAAACTTCCAAATGTCAAACAGAATATTGTAATAGAATTGGCGAGCCAGAGTAATGCTTGGTAAATATACAACACATTTTTCGAATGCTAACGTTGGTAAGAAAATAACCAGTCAGCAGTTAGATTGGATTGGGATGTAATCAGTTGTCATAATTTCGCCGCAAGACCATACCCTTGCTAGAAATTCATTTTATGAGTGAATCATTAAAAACAAAACAGACCCATTCTGTAAAGTCTATATTAAGTTTGAAGATGACACGGACCACATAATAGCAGACTGCCCTTGCTTTGCAAAACCTGAATACTTCCACAGACGCAACAAGGAAGCTGGTTTGATCTTCCGGCAATACAAGATCAAGACAGCATAGTATAATCAACAATCAGAAATCGTTGCTGAGTCTTAGGGTTATTATCAGTTAATGCTGACAAGTAGCCACATATAGGCTACACAACATAGTAAAGAATGAAAGGAAAAGAGCAAGGCCATTTCTGCTGAGGCGAAAATCTGAGTGAAAGTAATGAAAGGCTTCCGAAGTATTGCAATCTTCATATCAAATCAGTGGAGTTGGGGAAATGAAGTCACAAACAATACCAGTAGTTGTTGAAACTCTGGGTTTGATAAAGGTAAATGACCTTGCAAACTTGAGCAGAGAAATATACCAGGAAACGTCCTATTCTAGAAAATAGTCCTCCTTCAGGAAGCACCTATTTTTAGTTTTATCGATGAAATATCTGCTACAAATATCGATCCCCAATCGAGGCTCAGGTTCATTCAAAGTCTGGACAAGACATATATGATGATTATGATAACAACAGCGATGATAATGATAATGACAATAATGACAGTGATAATAACGATAATGATATTGTTGTTATTGACTATTGTTATCATTATGGATATTCAAAAATATCCTCCTTATTATTATTATCATTATTATCATTATTATTACCATAATTTTCTGTATTACTATTATTACCATTATTATATCCGTTAGTATTATTATTATCACTATAATTATCATTATTACTATTATTATTATTATCATTATTATTATTATTATTATTATTATTATTATTATTATTGTTGTTGTTGTTATTATCATCATTATTATTAATATCATCACTATTATTATCATTATCATTATAATTACTACTATTAGTATCATCATCATTATTATCATTATTATCATTATAATTACTACTATTAGTATCATCATCATTATAATCATTATTATCATTATTCCCACTAATATAACAACAATAATCTCACCATTCAGCTCCAAAGATACGCACTCCTCCAACCTTTTTAACAAAGACAATGGCACAATGACAAAGCCACAGTGGCAATAACAGTGCAATCACGGAACAATGAGCGCAAACTAACACGCCAACAATGAAACGCGGGGGCAACAAGAAAACCTTCTTTCCCTCAAGAATATCAACATAATGGTATCATCAGCATTGCATTGTTGCGGCACAGAAGGAAATCATTTTCGATTCTCCGTGTTTGGGTAGAACAACGGCGCGAGGAGAAGGTGGGAAGATACAGGACAGAGGGATGCTGCTGGGATTCCGGGCGCTGGCTCTCTCTGGCTCTCTGTCTTTCTTTCTTTTTCTTGCTATATTTCTCTTTTTTTTATTGTTTCTTCTATTTCGATTTCTGGTTCTTTCTTTTTTTTCTACTTTTTTCTGTCTCTGTTTCTTTCTCCCTCTCTCTCGCTATATATATATATATATATATGTATACATATATATGTGTGTGTGTGTGTGTGATAATGATAATGACAATAATGACATCACTGTGTGTGTGTGTGTGTGTGTGTGTGTGTGTGTGTGTGTGTGTGTGTGTGTGTGTGTGCGTACGTGTGTGTACACACACTCACACACATATATGTGTATATGTGTGTATATATATATACATTTATATATGTATATATATACATACATATATATACATGTATATATATTTACATGCATATAGCTGTCTGCCTTGAAATATAGTATGCCAGAGACGGGGATGTATGGGACAGGAGGGATTATGTTCGGATGTTCCTTCATTACGATTTGATGGGCGTGTTGGTTAAATATGAAGGGAATTGAATGTAACAGAAAGCTTTTTTTTTTTTTTGAAGGGCGATGAACTGTTCAAATGGAGTGTTGCCTCGCGATGAGTATGAGCACAGGCTAGGTGCTAGAGAAATATATGAGAAAGAGAGGTGTAAGTTGGGGAACTAACAGGGGCAAGATGAACAGGTAGCTAGTAATTCAAGAGATATGGCGGTTTATAAGGAAAACTAGCAATACAGTTTTAATTGATATTTTGTCAGGCAATCACAAAAAGAAAGAAATAAGAAATAACAAAAAAAGAAGACAAGTGTAATAGAAAAGTGAAAGTTACGAAGAAGTATGAACAAGTAAACAAGAACTATCAGAACATAAAGATCAAAGCAGTCCATCGAACACCTGTCACAGGCGGGCGCAGCAAGTGGGCAGAAGAGGCACAGCAGTCACAGCAAGCAAAGAAAATATAGCAGACAGGTACAGTAGGCACAGCAGGCAGAGGACACAGGGGGAACACGAGGTATAGCAGACAGAGGGGGCAGGGCAGGGGCAGCAGGCACAGCGGGCAGAGGAGGCAGATCAAGGACGCCAGGCAGAAGAGGCGGGTCAGGGACGCCAGGCAGAGGAGACAGATCAGGGACGCCAGGCAGAGGAGGCAGATCAGGGACGCCAGGAGAGGAGGCCGATCAGGGACGCCAGGAGAGGAGGCCGATCAGGGACGCCAGGAGAGGAGGCCGATCAGGGACGCCAGGAGAGGAGGCCGATCAGGGACGCCAGGAGAGGAGGCAGATTAGTGACGCCAGGCAGAGGAGGCAGATCAGAGACGCCAGGAGAGGAGGCCGATCAGGAACGCCAGGCAGAGGAGGCCGATCAGGGACGGCAGGAGAGGAGGCCGATCAGGGACGCCAGGCAGAGGAGGAAGATCAGGGACGCCAGGAGAGGAGGCCGATCAGGAACGCCAGGCAGAGGAGGCCGATCAGGGACGGCAGGAGAGGAGGCCGATCAGGGACGCCAGGCAGAGGAGGAAGATCAGGGACGCCAAGAGAGGAGGCCGATCAGGAACGCCAGGCAGAGGAGGCCGATCAGGGACGCCAGGAGAGGAGGCAGACCAGGGACGCCAAGAGAGGAGGCCGATCAGGGACGCCAGGCAGAGGAGGCAGATCAGAGACGCCAGGAGAGGAGGCCGATCAGGAACGCCAGGCAGAGGAGGCCGATCAGGGACGGCAGGAGAGGAGGCCGATCAGGGACGCCAGGCAGAGGAGGAAGATCAGGGACGCCAGGAGAGGAGGCCGATCAGGAACGCCAGGCAGAGGAGGCCGATCAGGGACGGCAGGAGAGGAGGCCGATCAGGGACGCCAGGCAGAGGAGGAAGATCAGGGACGCCAAGAGAGGAGGCCGATCAGGAACGCCAGGCAGAGGAGGCCGATCAGGGACGCCAGGAGAGGAGGCAGACCAGGGACGCCAAGAGAGGAGGCCGATCAGGGACGCCAGGAGAGGAGGCAGATCAGGGACGCCAGGAGAGGAGGCAGATCAGGGACGCCAGGCAGAGGAGGCAGATCAGGGACGCCAGGAGAGGAGGCCGATCAGGAACGCCAGGCAGAGGAGGCCGATCAGGGACGCCAGGCAGAGGAGGCAGAGCGAGAGCAGCAGGCACGGCAGGCACGGCAAGGAGGCATGAGGGCAGCCATGAGCGGCTCGCAGCGACATGACCAGGGCGGTGAATTAAACATCAGCGAGCACCTTTCCTCCAAGCCCCGCCCACAGGCTCGGTGCCCGGAGGCGGGGCGACACAAGAACACTTGGCCTCCTGCAGGAATATCGTCTTTAACATCTAAATACTGACGCAGTTTCTATCTCTCTTTCTCTCTCGCTCTCTAGGTCTCTTTGTCTTTGTCTCTCGCTCACTCTCTCTCTATATCTATCTATCTGTCTTTATATCTATAGATCTGTCTCTGTCTGTCTTAGCATCTATATCTACCTGCGTTTATCTGCCCCACCCCTCGTTTCTCTCTCTCTCTCTATCTGTCATCTCTAGGTCTCTTTGTCTTTGTCTCTCACTCACTCTCCCTCTATATCAATCTATCTGTCTTTCTATCTATATATCTGTCTCTGTCTGTCTTAGCCTCTATATCTACCTGCGTTTATCTGCCCCACCCCTTGTCACTCTCTCTCTCTCTCTCTCTCTCTCTCTCTCTCTCTCTCTCTCTCTCTATCTATCTATCTATCTATCTATCTATCTATCTATCTCTCTATCTATCTATCTTTCTATCTATCTATCTATCTATCTATCTATCTATCTATCTATCTATCTCTCTCTCTCTCTCTCTCTCTCTCTCTCTCTCTCTCTTTCTCTATTTATCTATCTGTCAATATCTGTCTGTCTATCTCTATCTCTTCATATGTCTAACAATAACAGTCATAGCAATGATAATGATGAGAAAAATAAAAGCAAAATATGAAATAATGATAATGATAGTCACCATAGTAATTATATTAATGTCAATAATAATGACAATAACAACATAAAAACTGTGCTAATATCTAATATATACGAAACTTTAAATAAAAAGAGCATTTATAATAACAGTAGTGGTAAAACAGTGTGAAAGGAGAACGCTGATTGTATTACCCACAAACGTCATAATGGCAATAATAATTCTAATGATAATAATTATACAGAAATGGTAGTGATAATTTTGACTGTTGTTTTGCCAAAATAGCTATTATGGTAATTAAAAAATAACAGAAAGGATGAAATAATGAATAAGGACGATGTGGCAACAGTAACAACAACAAAAAAGCAACAACACAAACAACAGCAACAACAGCGTCAGAAACAACAACATAAACAACAAAAACAGCGGAAGCAGCACCACGAACACCAGGCGATGGAGCCGCGCGGCGATTCAATAGCCGGAAGTGACCAAAGTCGATCATTCAACCGGACTTTGGCGCGCGGAAGCAACTTTCTCTTCCATGTCCTCGCTCGGAGTGCTTCGTTGAAGGCGTGACAGGTAGGAAATTTATGGCGTGAAATTTTCTAGAGCGTTCCGTGTCTCCGTCTCTGTCTGTCTGTCAGTCTGCTTCACTCTGTCTTTATTTGTCTCTGTGTTTATGTCTGGGTCTGTCTATGTTTCTGTTTCTGATTCTGATTCTGATTCTCTCTCTCTCTCTCTCTCTCTCTCTCTCTCTCTCTCTCTCTCTCTCTCTCTCTCTCTCTCTCTCTCTCTCTCTCTCTCTCTCTCTCTCTCTCTCTCTCTCTCTCTGTCTGTCTTCTGTGGTGACGTGACCGTAAATTTTCGACGTTTTGTGTGCGCGTGCGTGCTTGTTTGCTTGTTTGTGTGTGCGTGTGTGTGTGTGTGAGAGAGAGAAAGTTCGCGTGTGTGTCGTTGCTTCTTATGTCTGTCACACTTCCAAAAGCCTGTCTGCAATCCATTTAAAAACTTCATTACCTCGCTTTATTGCTCTGTAGTCCCAAGTTAATCTTTTAAATTAGGCACTCGAGGCTATAAGAGAAAGTGTGGGCCCGCGAGGAAAGAAAATGCCGTTTAGCTGGCTTTGCGCTCGCCGACTTTCAAAATAGACTTAATTCCATGTACGTGCGCCCATGTGTATGTCCGTATCTGCGTATCTGTGTATGTGTTATTATAGGTGTGTCTGTGTATATGCGTGTATGTGCGAGTGTAATTATTTGAATATCTCGTCAGAATAAAGGTTAAACACAAAAGTAAAGTTAAAATAAAACCACACAAATATATACATAAATAAACAAAAAAACACGGAATTCGCACCCGCACAGAGCACATTACATC
>NC_061821.1:33749019-33751519 GCF_019202785.1 Penaeus chinensis | reverse complement strand
AAAACTATCCATGAAACATTCGAAGTTTAAACAAAACTGGATAACTGCTTCGATTTGTGCGAATTCAGGTGGACCAATCCTGGCGACTTTACGAAGGACCAGAAAAGAGTCCTCTTTCCAGAACGTCAAGAACACAGAGTTGCTCTGGCCCTAGACAATAACATTTTAAAATCCGTTCTCTCGTTCTGGCCCAAAAACGACTGCATGCTTCTAGTCAAGATCAAAGCTTGTCCTGTAAATCTTAGTGGCATATGCTCTCACTGCGAATGCTGAAGACCAACAAATCGACAGCTTCTACAACTCTTTTGAAGAACTATTCTCATTATGTAAATCAATCGAAATCATTATTTCCATGGATGACTTTAATGCTAAAGTTGGCTCAGAGAGAGGTGGGAAGACTACTGGACCGCACAGTCTGCAGGAACGAAATGAATCTGGAGACAGACTTATAGATTGGTGTAAGGAAAAAAATCTGGTTATTACAAACTCCTGGTTTAACGTACACCCTAGACCGACGATAGGGATTAGTCCTGGCGATATGCTATGATCAGTTCACGATACCGGAACGCAGTAAAAACTCACGAGCATAGCTGGGTGCAGAAAACTAAAATTTAGATTGCCTCTCCAAAAGTTGAAGAAAGCGAAGATCCCCCTCTAAATTTGAATTCAGTGTATTGCAGACAATCCAAGAAGTGCGAGAAAACTTTAAACAAGAGTTTTTTTGGAAATCTACCAGAGGCTCCTAATAATGACACTGACCATCGTTTTGGTGCCATTATTGAGAACATCCAAGCAGCAGCTGCTAAAACCGCCTCGACAGTATAAACCACATCAAGCTGGTCTCACCTAGAGCTCAAAGACCTGCTGCATCAAAGCAGCAGACAGCCGCATTCTCCACGAGACCGAGGATGTCAGTGCTCGTTGAAAAAAGTATGTTCAAGAACTTTTTAATGATGAGCAAGAGACAAAAGATCTAGTCCTGGAAGCTGTCACACCTGGTCCACCATTTCGGAAGTCAAAAGTGCGCTGGTCCGTACAGCAAATGGAATCCGGAAAAACTGCAGTTCCTGACAGCGTATACACCGAAATACTCAAGACCTGAGGAGATAAAGATATTGATCCCATTTGAACCTTCCTAAATGGTGTCTATGAGACAGGCAAATCACCTAAAGAAATGCTTAAATCAGTATTCATTGCCCTATCGAAGATCCCAGGAACACTTGAGTACTCACAACATCATACAATTAGTCCAAAGTTGCAAATTCTTAATATTTTACTGAAAATCAATCAGAGGATCAGAAAACAGCTCCTACCCGAAATCCCAGTAAATCAATTTGGGTTTATGAAGGAACGCTATCTTCGTCATGAGAATGCCTGCTATGAGAGCTATCCAACATCACCAAAACATCTACCTGGTTTTCATTGACTATCAAAAGGCACTTAGAATTGTTCAAAATCCTAGCAAATATCCAGATAGATGAAAAATGTATGAGACTAATTCAATCAGTCTACCAAGATCAACTTGCCGCCGTCTGCATATCCGATGGAACAACTAGCATCAATACACTTCGTTATGCAGATGATACAGTTCTCATGATAACATCTGTAAATGACCTCCAGAAGCTTTTTGATGCTGTTGTGGAAGCCTTGACCTCCATGTAAACAGCAAGGAAACAAAATGTATGGTAATTCCGAAGTCAGAGGTCCTACCAACTTGTCCATTGAAACCAGAGGTAGAAATCCAACAGGTCTCCTCCTTCAATTATTTAGGACCCCTCAGATGCTCGATGTAAAAAGGAAATCAGACGCAGAATCGGTGTAGCAAAAGATGGATGCATTCTCCAAGCTCTGGGGCGTCCTAACATACCGCAAGCACTCAATGCAAATATAAATCCGACTCATTAGAATTTTTATCTGGTCGACTTTCCCACATGGCTGAGGGTTCTGGGCAATGACTGAAACTCGGTGCAATATAGAGGCTGTACATCCCTTACACCAACTGAGTGTCCAATAAGGAGATTTTCAGCAGAGTCTGACAAGGACGCAAGCTTCTAGAATTGATCCGAGTACAAATCAAATTCCTCGGACATGCAATCCGTAAAGGCACATTAGAAGACCTTAGCCTAAGCGGTAAAACTGAAGGCAAGCAGGGTCGAGATAGGCTGAAAATAACATTCCTCGACAATTTCAGCATACAGACACCTCGGTGCCTCTGGGTAAATCTCGACAACGTCAGACACCGGATCAGTGATGCTACAAAAGGGAAGATATATATGTGTGTGTGTGTGTGTGTGTGCACAATTATATATATATATATATATATATATATATATATATATGTATGTATGTATATGTGTGTGTGTGTGTGTGTGTGTGTGTGTGTGTGTGTAATATATATATATATATATATATATATATATATATATATATATATATATATATATATATATATATGTTCATATATGTATATATACATATACATGTGTTCGTGTATATATAT
>NC_061821.1:33716519-33719019 GCF_019202785.1 Penaeus chinensis | reverse complement strand
TATGTTTTTGCCATATCCATTTTTTTGTGCGCATTTTTGCTATGGTTTTCTCTACGTACGTTTCTTTTTGAGGAGGGGGGGGGGGTATGCATTATGTCATGTCTTTAGGTATGCTCTTGTTATATCATATTTGATTTGTTTCTGATTTTGTTTAATTTTGACTTCTTTCGTTATGGCCGTTTTCACATATGTCTGGTTTTGACTAGTTTTTTTTTTTTTTTTTTTTTTGTTTACTCATGTCGTTTCTGGTTATGTCCGATATTGCTCAATTGTCCCGAAACTGCCTGAATTTGCTTCTCTGTTTTATATAAGTTGGTTAGAATTCAGAATATACGCGTCTGTTGATTTTTCTGTGTCCGATCTCGCTGAAAGAATGGTATCATGAGTGTGCCTTTTCATGGAACAGCGGAGGTAATAGTTTTATCCGATTTCCTGACCTCCGTAATCCCATCATGTCTTTGTCTGCCCGTCTCTCCCTCTCGATCCTGCCTCGTTGTCTCGGTCTCCATCTCTTGCCGTCGCTTCGTTGCTGATCGCGTGCTTCCCTGTCTACACCCACCTCCACTGTGTATGTTTATGTTTGTGTATCTGTGTATGTATATGTATATATGTGTATATATATATGTGTGTGTATATATATGTGTGTGTGTGTGTGTGTGTGTGTGTGTGTGTGTGTGTGTATGTATATATATATATATATATATATATATATATATATATATATATATATATACTGTATGTGTGTGTGTGCGTGTGTATATATATATATATATATATATATATATATATATATATATATATATATATATATATTCATATATGTGTGTGTGTGTGTGTGTGTGTGTGTGTGTGTGTGTCTGTGTGTGTGTGTGTGTGTGTGTGTGTGTGTGTGTGTATCTGTGTGTGTGTGTGTGTGTGTGTGTATGTATGTGTGCGTGTATATGTGTGTGTGTATGTATATATATATATATATATATATATATATATATATATATATACATATATTTATATATATATATATATATATATATATATATATATATATATATAGGTATATGTGTGTGTGTATATATATATATATGTATGCATGGATGTATGTATATATAGACATACATATAAAACTTTGCTTACAGCGGAGAGTCATCGACCTCCTATGTTATCTCCACTTCCCTGATCGGAACACAAGTCCGTGCCCCGCAAACATAAACCCGCTGAGTCAAGCTGTCGTTACATCGCGGTCCAAGATAAACTCTTGAGAAGCGAAGATAAGACTGAGGACGCTTCTGCCGCGAGGAGGAACCGCATTCGTAGTCGGCGAACGAGTGATCTCAGTTTCGGAATTGCGGTTCGACTTTTTTTATGAGATAGGGAATGCTGGTTCTTGTAGGAGTCGCGGTTATCAGTCCAAGGGGAGGAAGAGTGTAAAAAGAAAAAAAAGGAAAAGGGGAAAAAAATACACGCACGCTTTGTTATATCTTGTGTTGTTGCAGGACTGGGTGCTAGTACTATATCGCAAAGTGCACAGCAGAAGCAATATACTTGAACACCTCTTCTAGCCCTTGAGTTCCGGGTACTTCCGCTGTTGCATGCAGCATTGTGCAATAGCTTACTGGCCGTCCCGCACCAGGGATTGCGTGTTCTGCGCTCGCAACCCGGGCCAAATGAGGCTCACACGCTAGCTCGCTCATCCAGTGCGGGTGAACAAAAGGTGGGAATATTGGGTTGGCGTTAATACAGTTGAAAAAAGTGCCTTTCTTTCTTCTTCTTTTTTTTTCTTCTTTTTTTTTTTTTTTTTTACGTGGCGTGAACTGAGTGCTTTTGCTGATAGCGGAAAACTGCAGCCAAATACCTGGTTCTCATTTTCTGCTTTGCCTCGTTTTGCCTTCTGTGATTTTCTAGCTTTTTCCCTCCCTCTTCTCTGCTACTGTTAGGAGTGAACAGATTCGGTGTAAACATTCACACGCAGATATGCAAATAGTTAGGCACATAGCCACGCACACACACACACACACACACACACACACACACACACACACACACACACACACACACACACACACACACACACACACACACACACACACACACATATACACATACGCACACACACACACACACACACTTACACATGCTTACATACGCACACAAATCTACAGTATATACACACATACACATATTACTTATGTACGTATGACTGGCCATAAACAAGACCGGGAGAATGAGATGTGCCCAGCGGAGTCCAATTCTCATATTAAGCGAACTCAATCTAAATTTGAGATTTCCATTAGCAACGGAGCAACACTTTACCGTTCCCATCAAAGTCTCAATCAGAGCTTCTTGGCTTGGCTGGTGCTCCTCCTCCCCTCCCCCCTCCTCGGCCTCCTCCCCCTCTGTCTCGCTGCACTCAGGTTTGACCCCCTCCCCCTCCCTCCCCCCCTCCCCTTTGCTCCTTCGTTCCCTTCCCCCCCTTTTGTCTTCTCCCCTTCGTCTTCTCCCCTTC
>NC_061821.1:33704019-33711519 GCF_019202785.1 Penaeus chinensis | reverse complement strand
CAAATCTCTCGTTTGTCATCTCCAAATCTTTCGTTTGTCATCTCCAAATCTCTCGTTTGTCATCTCCAAATCTCTCGTTTGTCATCTCCAAATCTCTCGTTTGTCATCTCCAAATCTCTCGTTTGTCATCTCCAAATCTCTCGTTTGTCATCTCCAAATCTCTCGTTTGTCATCTCCAAATCTCTCGTTTGTCATCTCCAAATCTTTCGTTTGTCATCTCCAAATCTCTCGTTTGTCATCTCCAAATCTCTCGTTTGTCATCTCCAAATCTCTCGTTTGTCATCTCCAAATCTCTCGTTTGTCATCTCCAAATCTTTCGTTTGTCATCTCCAAATCTCTCGTTTGTCATCTCGAAATCTTTCGTTTGTCATCTCCAAATCTCTCGTTTGTCATCTCCAAATCTCTCGTTTGTCATCTCCAAATCTCTCGTTTGTCATCTCCAAATCTCTCGTTTGTCATCTCCAAATCTCTCGTTTGTCATCTCCAAATCTCTCGTTTGTCATCTCCAAATCTCTCGTTTGTCATCTCCAAATCTCTCGTTTGTCATCTCCAAATCTCTCGTTTGTCATCTCCAAATCTCTCGTTTGTCATCTCCAAATCTCTCGTTTGTCATCTCCAAATCTCTCGTTTGTCATCTCCAAATCTCTCGTTTGTCATCTCCAAATCTCTCGTTTGTCATCTCCAAATATCTCGTTTTGTTATCTCCAAATCTCTCGTTTGTCATCTCGAAATCGACAAAGAATCCACTCTTCATGAACTTTGATCTCTAATCTGGTTAGATGTGAAATTGTTCCAGTGCTTTCCATTTACAAATTCACTTCTTGGAATTCTGCCTCTCTTCTTCTGTCTGTTTATTTGTTTAGCTATTCTCTCGCTCTCTCTCTCTCTTTCTCTCTCTCTCTCTTTCTCTCTCTCTCTCTCTCTCTCTCTCTCTCTCTCTCTTCTCTCTCTCTCTCTCTCTCTCTCTCTCTCTCTCTCTCTCTCTCTCTCTCTCTCTCTCTCTCTCTCTCTCTCTCTCTCTCTCTCTCTCTCTCTCTCTCTCTCTCTTGTTCTCTTTCTTTCTCTCTTGCTCTCTCTTTATATATATATATATATATCCATATATTAATTTATCTATCTGTCTACTTATCTATCTATTCATCTCTCCTTCTATCTATCCATTAATTTATCAGTCTCTCTATCCATTCATCTATCTCTCTATCTCTCTCACTCCCTCACCCTCTCAATCTATCTTCTCTCCCTCCCATTCCCTCATTCTCCCTTATCCCTATCCATCGCCTGTCCGTCTGCCCCCCCCCCCCCTCCCACAACGCCAGCCAGACTCCCCTTCCTGAGTACTATATTCGTACATTGATAACACATTGGCGTCCCATGTGTCAAAAGGGGGGGCGGGAGGAGGGGGCGATTCTGACAGTTTCCTTCCTTGCTTCGCTTCTGCGCCCTTGCCTCCCTCCCTTCTCTCTCCCTCCCTTCTCTCTCCTTCCCTTCTCTCCGTCCCTTCTCTCTCCCTCCCTTCCCACTCCTTCCCTCACCTCCCCCTCCCTTCCCTCTCCCTCCCTTTCCTTCTCGTCCCCACTCTCCCTCTCTTTCCTCCCCTCTCCCTCTCCCTCCCCTCCGTCTCCTCTCCCTTTCCCTCTCTTCCCTCTCCCTGGCTTCCCTCTCCTTCCCTTCCCTTTTCCCCTCTTCCCTCTCCCTCCCTTCCCATCCCTCCCCTCTATCTCCCTTCCCATCCCTCTCCCTCTCCCTCCCTCTCCTCCCCCTCCCTTCCCTCTCATTCTCCCTCCCTCTCCTCCCCCTCCCTTCCCTCTTCCTCCCTTCCCTCTCCTTCCCTTCCCTCTCCTTCCCTTTCCTCTCCTTCCCTTCCCTCTCCTTCCCTTCCCTCTCCCTTGTTTCCCTCTCCCTCCCTTTCCTTCTCCTTCCCACTCTCCTTCCCTTCCCTCCCCTCTCCCTCTCCCTCTCTTCCCTCTTCCTCCCTTCCCTCTCCCTCGCTTCCTTCTCCCTCCCTTCCTTCTCCCTCCCTTCCCTCTCCTTCCCTTCCCTCTCCTTCCCTTCCCTTTCCTTCCCCTCTCCCTCCCTTCCCTCCCCTCTCCCTCTCTCTCTCTTCCCTCCCCTCCCTTCCCTCCCAATCCCTTCCCTTTTCCTCCCTTCCCTATCTCTCCTTTTCCCCTCCCCCACCTCCCGCCTCTGCTTCCCCGATTTTCTCCCCAGCATTTTGATTTTTTCTCCCCCCCCCCCCTTTCTCTTTCACCCAAATTTGCTGATTTTTCTCATCTCCCGCGCCATTCCATCCTTTCCTCCTATTTTCCTCCTATCTCCCCCTTCTCATCTCCTCATCGTACCCCTTAATGTCCTCTCCCTATCCCTGTCTCCTATTCCCCCGCCCCCCTACTACTCTGTCGCCACCCCGCTCCTCTTTCTCCTATTCTCATTCCCTTCCCTTCTCCCCTACCCCACCCCTTCCCCTCCCTACCCCCTACTGTCCCTACCCCCTTCCCTTCACCCCTCCCGCTTAATGCCCCCCCCCCCCCACCCCGTATCTAATTTGCATACCGCTGCACAACGTTGTCCTTTGACATTCTGGCTGCCTCGGGACCGCTCCCTCCCACGCTCTCTCACCTGAGCAGGTAGGTAATGGGGCCGCTAATATCCCACTGGGAGATGGTGCTGGTTGTTAGGTCCCCGGTTCGAACTCATTTAACTCTTTATCTCTCTCTATTATTATTTGTTTTCTTCTTTTTTCTTCTTCTTCTTCCTTTTCCTTCTCTTTTTCTTTTCTTTTTTTTTTTCCTTTTCTTTTTTTGTTTTTTGTTTTTTTGTTTGGTTTGCTTCTCTTTTTGTTTTTCTCATTTTCTTGACGAGAGGGATGCTGTCTTTGCATTAAATTTCTTTGAGTACTGTGATTGTTTAGCATTTTTATTTTCATTTCGGGGGAGGCAGGAGGAATGCAGGGTAGGGGGGGGGAGTAAATTAGAAAGAAAAAAAATATATTAAATATATTTCGGCCTTGTATAATAGATAATAAGAGATGTACCGAGGGCCTGTCTGGAGACTCGCCATGAGGGACCCTCGTGGCTGGAAGCAAAGGTTGGATGCGGCCATGTGCCCCCGTCGGCGTTAGCCCCTTGATGATGATGATAATAGGGAAGATGTTTCTTTCTGTTTCCGTTTTATTCGTTTCCTCTCAGCTCTGTGATTCTGCATTACCATTTTCAACTCACGATATCGATCTGATCCACCTTCATATTCAGGTGTTGTAGACCAACATTCCAACTTCTAAATCATAAGGTCTCAAAATATTCATTTAAGTTCTATCAGCTTTACCTCTGCCGTTATTTTTGGATTAAATAAGATTAATTCCCCGCATTATACGTTGATATAATTTCCAAACACCTAGAATATTATTGGTAAAATTCCCTGACACGATTTACATTGTGATGACATTCAATATCAATATTTTTTTATTGTTTTTTAAAGATGTAGGTAAAACGCGTGTAAATGCTCCCTGTACTTGCGGTTTTACAATTAAAACAATAAAACTTTTCCTATCTAATATCATATCACATTTAGGTACTAACACCAGACACACCTTATGTTAAATAAAGTGGAATGAGAACGATACTTAAAAATTACTCCTTTTACAGTTTTGCTTTATTATTATTCATCATCCTAGATGTATCTTTTCGTATGCCACACCTTAGTTTCAATTCATTCTAATCTAATTGGTATTTCTCCTTACTTCTCACACTCCTTATCATTTTAATAATTCATCGTAAGTCATCATCAGACATTAGTTATCATCTCTCTCTCTCTCTCTCTCTATCTCTCTCTCTCTCTCTCTCTCTCTCTCTCTCTCTCTCTCTCTCTCTCTCTCTCTCTCTCTCTCTCTCTCTCTCTCTCTCTCTCTCTCTCTCTCTCTCTCTCTCTCTCTCTCTCTCTCTCTCTCTCTCTCTCTCTCGCTCTCTCTCCAAGATGCACAATGTCTTAAAGACGAAAGCCCTCCGTGAGGTGTTTGAAATGACTCTCTTAAGCAGAAGGAGGTCTCGAAGGAGCAAACACTTGAATGATGAAAACGTTGAAATATTATCAATGATTTTTTCCTCTTTTGATTTTCCTCCTCTTCTTTGTTGCACTTCCTCTTCCTCCTTTTCTTGTACTTTCTCTTTATTTCGTCTTTTATTCTTAGTTCGTGATCCTCTACTATTCCTTCCTCCTTTCTCGCCTTTCTCGCTTTTGTTTATGTTCATTAGCACTAATAAGAAAAAGACGATTAACCAGCAAAGGCTTTCTGTTTAATACTCTTACAACCGCCTTTCTCCCTCAGCTTTTCCAAAAACAAAATATTCATCATTCTTCATCCTTTTAATATTTTTCTTCTTCCTCTTCCTCCTCCTTTTCTTCCTCCTTCTGTCCCCGGTCTCTATTCCCTCCATTCTACTCAATTCTCACATACGTTCTATCCACTAACTATCCGCACCGAAAATGTGATAACACACACACATAAAAAATCATAAAAAATAAAGAGAGAATGAGAGAAAAAAGGGCTATATACCCGGTGGAAATTCCTACGCCATTATGCATTCAGGAAACTGTTCATATACGCCTATAATCAGCCCAGTTTCGTTCCATATGCAAAGCCTCTCAGATGAGATTAAATTCATTTGATCTGATTGACCAAATTTCCCAGCTCACTGCACTGCCATACTATCTTATGCTTTCATTCGGCGATTTAACAATTATCTGTAATTGACTTAATTACGGCGTTGTTAGGGAGTAAGCCGAGTGCGATTGTCTTTATGAAAAGTTCGTAGATAATAATGGCTGTGGTGATTTAGGCAGTATACTGTATATGATGCTAAAGTTCATTTTGGTCATGATGGACACTGAAATTGGAATATCCATTTTTATTATTGCCTCTGTTACTGTTATCGTTATGGTAATTTTTATCTTTATTATTATCATTATTTTGCTTGATTATCGTTGTTATTATCATTATTATCATCATAATTGTTACTATTATTACTATTATCATTATCATTAGTAGTATCATTATCATTATCTTTATTATTATTATGATCATTATTATTATTATTATTACTATTATTATTATTACTTTTATTGTTATTATTGCTATAATTATTATTCCTATCATTATTATTATTATTATTATTATTATTGTTGTTATTATTATTATTATCATTAGTAGTAGTAGTAGTAGTATTGTTATTATTAATATTAGTAGTAGTATAATTATTGTTGTTATTATTACCATTTATCATCATTATCATCATTATTATCATTAATATCATTATTGTCATGACTATTATTGATATCTTGCTACTAAAGTTATCATCATCATTATTATGATTATCATTATTATTGTTACTACTATCATTAACATTTTTATTGTTGTTACTGATATCATTATTATAATCATTATAATTTGTAATGTTATTACTAATATCATTATTATTATAATTATCATTTTTAATATTATTACCAATATCTGTATTATTATAATTATCATCGTTATATTTATTATTATTAATAAATATCAATATGAGTGTTACCACTCTCATCATCATTGCCAAAGAAATAATGAACATGATGAAATTTTATTCATATTACCAAGCTTTGATAGCCATCCTCTTATCAACAGTGATAACCAAACATTAAAAATGGAACAAAAACATATTTTGAAGATGCAAATTGGAACAAAACATATACTGTGAAGATGCAACATCTCCAGTGTACAAACTTGCACACGAGAATAATGAACAGCCACCCACTCACCCACGCACTCCCCTCCTCTCAACCTCCCCCACCCACCCACTCACCCTGACGTACCATCCGGTCTCTCCCACACACAATGCGTTTGTTCCAGATTCAACCCGAGTCGAGTTGCTTGGGAGGGCGAATCCACGAGCACGTTGAGTACAGAAGTTGCCCGAGGACGCTTGACCACTCGGCCGTTAGGGATGCTGAGGATAAAGAAGGTCGTGGGGTATGATGAGGCCAGAGAACTTCTACTGCAGGGACACTTGGACTTTGTGACTGTTAGTTATCATTATTATTATCATTATTATTATTATTAGTAGTAGTAGTAGTAGTAGAATCATTATCATTATTATTATTATTATTATTATTATTATCATTATTATCATCATCATCATTGTTATTATCATTATTATCTTTTTTCTTTTCTTTTTGTCAGAACACGAGAGAAAGGAAAAAGCTAAAATATATGAATTGAGAAATGGATAGATTGATAAATAAATAAATGAACGAACAGCATAAATAAAATGACAAACTTGTAAAAAATGGACTCTGATTGCCTATGTGACGAGAACTAAAGGTCAGCGTGGTTCCAATTAAATGTAAGAGAAACCAAGTTGTTGGAAAAGATTCAACAATAAATCATCTTAAATTATTTAACTTTTTTCGAGCAGAGCAATCCGTGAATCTTAGTCTGACATTTCCGCCATTCTGTGAATATAACTGCATCTTTACGTCACGTATTTAGAGGCAGGGTTACTGTATTCGTGTTCGTAGTTCTGTCACACGAACGTCACAGTGTCTCCTGTTATTAGGAATTCGCTAACTGGTTATTCAGACCCTACAGTGCGTTAAATCTCACGGAAATAGATAACTGGCATTATAGTCCGGACTCTGGAGGGCTTCGATTCACCATCCCTTTTTTTCTAGGTAGGTGACACTTGATACTTGTGTTGACGTGTGTTTTGTATACTAAAATTCCGTGTATCTATCTATCTATCTATCTATATATATATATATATATATATATATATATATATATATATATGTATATATGTATATATATATTTTTTTTTTTCACTGAAATTTGTTTTCTTCAACATCACTTTATTAATTTTTCTCGTTCAGAACTGCTTTTTTTTCTTTCTTTCTTTCTGTTCTTTTCTTTTCTTTCCACCCACGTTACCTAATGAAAATCTTGTCACACGAACGCACGCACAAGCCACACAGCCGCCGCTCGGTTTCAGGAAGGCGCCCTTCGCTCTGCAGCCAGCGCGGCGTGGCATTTCGCTCGGCCGACGCGGTCTCAAAAAGGCGCCCTGTAAAATTCATCAGCTGGGATAACATCGCCAGAAAATGAAATCACGAGAGGACGCATTTTACGACTGTCGTTCTTTTCCTCCGTCCCCCGGTACGAAAGGGCGCGGCCGACGGTTGACACGGATTAAGGCTTTCGTGAGGGATAACAATACGGATTCCTTCTCTCTCTCTCTCTCTCTCTCTCTCTCTCTCTCTCTCTCTCTCTCTCTCTCTCTCTCTCTCTCTCTCTCTCTCTCTCTCTGTCTGTTTGTCTGTCTATCTATCCATATATACATATCTGTCTGCTAGTCTCAGCCTGTCTCTCTTGCTCGCTCGCTCGCTCGCTCTCTCTCTCTCTTTCTCTCTCTCTCTCTCTCTCTCTCTCTCTCTCTCTCTCTCTCTCTCTCTCTCTCTATCTCTATCTCTATC
>NC_061821.1:33681519-33684019 GCF_019202785.1 Penaeus chinensis | reverse complement strand
GAGGGAAACCAAATGGGCGCCGCAGTGACAGACGCGGGCGGCGTTACGTGGGCGAATGTGCCCTACGCCCACTCCGCGCCCATCCACGGCGCTGAGCACCAGGAGGGAGTCAACGGGCGCCTCCACCAACACTGGGGAAGAAAAAAGAGATTTCGCATTATAAGTCACATTTTTCCGAAGCGCTGAACCGATGTCGTAAAAATAGCTTTCGTTCACAAAAAGAACAAAGCGGATTAACTTAGCTCTATTGTATAGTGTGTGTAAATTAAGTAATAACAAGAATAACGAAAATAACATCAATCTTAGTCGCAGTAATATTAACAGAAATTATATTTACAATAATGATGATGATGATGATGATGATGATGATGATGATGATGATGATGATGATGATGATGATGATGATGATGATGATGATGACAATTATAAAGATATTATTATCATTACTGTCATTCATATTACTTTTATCGCTATTATCAACATTAATAATAATATTACTGATAATTATAATAATAATCATCATTATTATCAGAGTGATAATAATGATCATAATAACAATACTCATAATTGATATGATAATTATTAATAATGACGATAATAATGATAATGATACTAGTAATGATAATAATGACTAGAACGACAACGACAAAAACAAGAACTGTCATTGCTATCATCATCATCATTATCATCAGCAACGTCATTACTATTGTTATCACCGTTACTATATTTATTATAGTTATCACTCTTATCAATACCATTATCATCATCATCATTTCATCACCGAAACCATTGGTAAGACAATAATTCAGTTAGTTACTGATATCACTACTAAATAAACTAATGTATATTTACACAGGTATAACCACTCCATCATGATGAAAATCCTAGTTGGCAACTTCCGATCTAAGCCCCGCCCCATCACCTGTGTTCATTGCAAATATTTTTTTTTTCTTTTTTTTTTTTGGGGGGGGGATTGGTTTTGTTTCCTTTTGTTTCGTTACCACTGTTATTACTGAACCATTTTCAAAGAAATGCACTGAAATAACACTTACCATAAAATACCACACAGATTGTTCGGGTCAAAGGAGGGGGCGGAGCAAATGACGTCACCACGTTTAGCCAATGAGAGTGCGCCGTGAGATATCAGATATAGCTAGATACATAAGTATTCGTGTAATTTCCTCAATACTGTTATACTTACTAGAAGTAAAACCAAAATTCCCCTCTTTTATTCATGATAAGTAAGACTTCCTTAATTATTATCTGTGATTATCATTATCATTACAATTATCATAATTAAGGAGGAGAATAACAGAAGAGGAAGAAGAGGTGATGTAAAGAAAAAAAGGAAAATGAGAATAAGGATAATAATAATAATAATAAAATGAAAATAAAATATAAATTACTAAAAAATCTGAATACCCTAACACGGACATTTTGTGACTTGAAAACTCTACCAAAGAATCAGAATCAATCCATCTTCTCCTCCGCTGTGATAGCCTCCCCATGAGCCCCCCCCCACCCCCCCCTCCTCCTCCCCCAGCCAAAATTCATTCGCCGCCTGAAAATCCTCCTAATCAACGTAAGATAAATGATGAGGAGGAGTAAAGTTTTAATTGGCACACCTGCCGAGCATATGGAATTAATTCCCAGGCAAACGAAGCGGCGCGAAAACCATTAGACGGAAAATTGGTCGGCTCGAGTCGGCGGAGCTTGGGAATGCTGGCGTCGGTGCGCGTAGGAATGGCCCCTTCGCCCTCTGCTTGCCGCTTAGCCGGGGCTTGCACGTGCTTATATTGGTACGTGCATACACACATACATACACACATACATATATGTGTATATGGATGCATACTTTTATCCATCCATCCATCCATCCATATATGTGTATATGGATGCATACTTTTATCCATCCATCCATACATACATATATGTGTATATGGATGCATACTTTTATCCATCCATCCATACATACATACATGTGCATATGCAAACAAACATATATACATATGGATATACATAAATACATACATACATACATACATACATACACACATATATACACATATTTGTGTGTGTGTGTGTGTGTGAGAGAACATTCATAAATACATAAATACATACATATGTACATACATACATATACACATATTTGTGTGTGTGTGTCTGGGAGACCATACATAAGTACATAAATATACATACAAGTACCGACATACATAATTACATGCTTGCCTGCAGACATACATACTATGTACGTACGTACGTACTTGAATACATAATGTATACATACATACATACATACATATATACATACATACATACATACATACATACATACATACATACATACATACATATATGCATACATACATACATACATACATACATACATACATACATGCATACATACACACATATACATACCCTCACATATTCATAAATATATCCATACATAAGCACAAACTCACTCACCTGCCTACATCACAATGGAGGCTGTCTAATG
>NC_061821.1:33671519-33674019 GCF_019202785.1 Penaeus chinensis | reverse complement strand
AGGTACATAATGATTACGTAGACAGGAAGTGAACGAGACACGGAGAATGACAAAATAAAAATTGTCTGCGCCCGGTGCAGTATCTACTCCCAAATGCACTATTAGACCTAATGAGACACATATTTCTGACACCTATCCCCAAAGCAAGCTCCGCTGCCAAAGCTTCAGCTTTTACCCTTGTCTGCTTTCCTCCGCATTTTAGAATAGCCATTTTAAAGCTGGTTCCTGGGATTACCGTGCTATCTCCATAGTTGATATTTCTATTTGCATCACCATGCAAATCTGAAACATATGCTGCAGCCAGGGACTGTCTGCCTTTCTCCCTCGTCCAATTACAGCACAACCTACGCGACGATAGATGAACGCACATTCTCGAAAAGACCATTGATTGAATTGCGGTGTTGTACTGCCTCACATCGATTACTGTTGCATGCTACACCGTTTAGAGAGACCATAGCCAGCATACATTCCAGTCTATTTCGATATTCACCATTTTTCCAGTTTGTTTCCTAGTCTGATGTTGTCAATACCATTACAGAAGCGTAAAAATCCCTTAGGATATACACTAAATCTTCTTTGTCAGAGACTACTTTATCTATGGCACCCATATATCTATCATGGCTATTTGAACACGGTGTAGGGATTACACGTTTGCAATGAACACAGCTCAGTTAAGCAATTGAGGAACAGATATTCTTTTCTTGACTTAAGAACGCCATAAATGAACAAACAATGCAGCATCTTTCGCGACCGCCGTTTCTTGCAAGGCCTCGGGTGAGTCTCGTGCTGGCTTGGGCGTGGCTGGGGCGGTGAAGGAGGTGACGGGAGAAGCTGGGGCGGTGGATTTTCTACTGGGGCCCGTGACAATTCTGGCAGGAGTTCGGCGCTGTGTGAGAGAACCGAGCCACGCAGTGTAGTCATTTCTGTGATAGGGAACGAGACTCTTTAAAGCAGCGATGCTGTAGGGGGCTGCGTCGACGTTATAGGTTTAGATTTAGATTTTAATGCTTTATTTAGCCGATCTGTTACTACATTTACAATCAAATTACAATATAATTTAGGGAAAGGTAAATGCAACGCGGATGCCTCCGTTGGAACTGAAGCAATTTGTGTTGACTCATGCTCCAATATTATAAGATCCACATTTTAAAGAGAACTGTGGTAGGCTGTCAAGATCTCGGTACACGTCCTCTAGCATCTTTATAATATAGGTATTCTTAAAACTTGCATTTGGATGTCCTCCGGGACTACATTAGTCTGATAACACAGACGTTCATTAACGACAACGCCACGCTCAGTTGCCATGGTGTCGCAACAGCCAGAAGGGATTCAAACTGCCCATCTCCTAACTCGAGCTCCACCTCCCAGGACGAGATGGGTTCGGCCGTGGGAAAATTTCATCATTATCTTTATCATTATGCAAATGTCAACACAGTAACCATAGCACCGGAATCATCCGTCCCAAAATATAACGTTATTAGCAAATAAAGTTTGTAAAAATAAAACAAAACAGAAAAAAAACAGCATTTCGGAATTCTCTCATTACCATGGACATAAAAAAACAAACAAAACAATAACAAAGAACTGCCAGTGGAGATAGACAGCCATGGAACAATTTAATAGACTCGTATATTTCCCTTATGAAAGCCTCCTCTCTCTCATGAGTCCATTGACATCTTTCCATTAAGACGAAATTAGACTTCGAAAACCTGCAGGAGAAAAGACTATTGAAATTTGTTTTCGGAATGTTATTCATTTCTTGTCTGGAGACATTTTGGTTATTTTTCCCTTAAATTCTCATTTTATTTCCCACCATTTTTTTTTTTTTTTTTTTTTTTTTTTGAGAAGTGATGGTGATAATGATTACTAAATAAATCAGCCGGCAATTTTTTCTGTTACTTCTCATTATTTTTTTTCCATTTGTCTGTCTAAACTACCTTCTTTCTTCCCTTTTAGATTACACAATGATATGGACAGTAATAATATTGATAATGATCATAATGATAATACTACTGATGATATCAATAGTTATGATGATTATAACCATTATTGACACAATGATAATGATAATGGAAATGATAATGATGATGGTGATATTAATAATAACAATATTAATAATGACAATAATAGTAGTGATAATGATAATAATGATGATAAAATGATAATAACAATAGTAATGAAGATAACAGTAATAATGATAATAATGATAACAGTAATAATAATAATAATAACAATAATAATAATAACAATAATAACAATAACAATAATAATGATAATAATAATGATAATAATAATAATACCGATAATAACAATGATAATGATAATAATAATAATGATAATAGTAATTATAATAACATTACTAATAATGATAGTAATAATAATGATAAGGGTGATAATGATAATATTAACAATAATGATAATAATGATAATCATAATAATGATTATAACGATGATGATAATGATAACACTAATAACAATGATGATGATAATAATAATAAAG
>NC_061821.1:33661519-33669019 GCF_019202785.1 Penaeus chinensis | reverse complement strand
TGGGCTTAGCTTCCTCACCAGGGTCATGGAGAAGCTCCTAGCAGCAAGACAGTGGGTTTCTGTTTATGGGATAAATCACCACAACGGACGATTTTGCCTCTACAGATTACCTTACTGATTTCCCTTAGGTCTGGAAGAAATCCACTGCCTAATAACAGTTCCTTCAAAAGGCACCGTGACGTAAAACCGAGTTAGAAGTTCACTGCAACTGAATAAACTGAAGAGGTAGGGTGGGACTGCGAACAAAGAGAGAGTTTTGGGGGTCTCCTTCTTTCCCTGACCACCTTTCTCAGTGAATAAGTGTTCAGCTGTTCAGCAAGATGAACTATCCGAAATATGAGGAATTATACATGTATGTGTGTGTGTGTGTGTGTGTATATGTGTATATATATATGTGTGTGTGTGTGTGTGTGTGTGTGTGTATGCGAGTGTGTGTGTGTGTGTGTGTGTGTGTGTGTGTGTGTGTGTGTGTGTGTGTGTGTGTGTGTGTGTGTGTGTTTATGTGTATGTATAGATAGATAGATAGATAGATAGATATATGATATATAGATTTATAAATAAATAGATATATGATATATAGATAGATGGATGATATATAGCTTTACAGATATATAAGTAGATATAGATATATATAGATATAAGCATTTATTTATTTATTCATTCTTTTATCTTTTATCTATTTAATTATTCATACCGGTTACCAATATCCTTCCCGGCTCTATTTTCATTATCACCACCAAAATCTATTCCAATACAAATATCATAATGTGGCCTTCTGTTTATTATATCTTTTAACCTGCCGCATAAGATATCATCAAAATGAATACAGATGAATAAAATGACGCACACAACATCTGTGAGGGACGTGTCAAAGGCTTTAAGGTCGAACAGCCCGCCCACATGGCCTACGCAGTCAGCCTAAAGGATGAATTACTAAGCCAGCCACTTGCGTCATGACTTTGTGACGTCATGGAGTGTGGTTTTTTTTTTTGTTTTTTTTTACAGTTTAATATGCTGGGTGTCCGACCCACGTGACCTGCCTGAATGATTAATGGGCACTTGTGGGCATGCGGATATTGACAAGTGAATGATATATAGCTGGAAATACATTTGTCTGCAGTATGTAGTACATATTTCCGCGTGTGCCAATAGATAGATAGATATGTAGTAAATAAATGTACATACATGTATGTGTGTAGAGAGAAAGAGAGAGAGAGAAAGATAGATAGAGAGAGAGAGAGGAGAGAGAGAGAGAGAGAGAGAGAGAGAGAGAGGGGGGGAGGGGGGAGAGGAAGGAGCATAGCATGTATATGTGTATACATGTTATGCATACCCCCACACATGTACAGTATATATGCATATATACATACATGCATATGTGTAATGTGCATATATATATATATATGTATGTATATGTATATATATACATGTATATATATTATATATACATATATACGTGTGTGTGTGTGTGTGTGTGTGTGTGTGTGTGTGTGTGTGTGTGTGTGTGTGTGTGTGTGTGTGTGTGTGTGTGTGTGTGTGTGTGTGTGTGTGTGTGTGTGTGTGTGTGTGTGTGTGTGTGTCAGTGAAAAATCTACGGTTACTGCTACTCATATTTCACTACCTCCCAAAGGCAAGTAAACAGAATAGTTTACTAAGACCCTACATGGACGTTCTGTTCCACCACGCAAAATGTCGGACCTAAGTGTATTTTATACTTCAGCAGTGCGCGATTATAAATGAGCATCTTCAAACTCTGTCCAATGCATATCAATACTACACCGACGGATTCCTGCAGTCTTGGAGCAGAGCAGGATGCGCTTTTGTTGTATATAAAAACAGCAGCACCAGGATTGTAGGAGGGTCCATGACTGGGCTAGCACTCCGTAAAGTGAGTTGGCAGGAATACTCATGGCACCGAATTTCTATTGAATCAAGGCTCAGGGGTCATTTTCTACGATTCACAGAGTGCTCTCCAATCTCGAACACTATAGACAAAGGTGCAAGAAATATTGCAAATGGCATAAGCGTGTATTGGGCAAAAGACCGAAGCCATGATATACGTTTTGTGTGGATTCCATCGCATAGTGGACTCCCTAGATGTGATCACGCTGATCGCCTAGCAAGATCAGCATGTAACAAGCAAAGTGTGGATATAGATCTTGAAGTACCTCTTACTAGAATTTTACACATCATTAAAACTTCATACAACGAGGACTTGATTGAAGTGATTAATTCTCAACGGCCGTAAAGCTGTGACAAAAAGCATTATGACCGGTTTTCACAAGATTTATTAATCTATGAATTATATAGAATGAGAACAAGAATCAGGTTTGGATGTAGATTGTATTGGCAGGTCAGTACAGTTTGTATTGTCGAAGAAATTATGTAAACTGTGTAATGAAGAACATAAACGAACATTTGTACATTATATCTCAGAGCATGAGGTACGAAGAAATATGAAACTATTTTATATCATCTGATCTCCTAGAAAATATACTTATGTTGTATCCTGAATTTAGAATGTAGTATCACATGACATATCAAGTGTAGCAATACCTTTCCACTCCCAACTGATATGGTACAAATCATGATAATGTCATAGCCTAAAATACCCAGGTAATGCTATTATATAATGCTAAGACTATAAATCAAATATACCACAGCATGTCCACCCCTGTGCAGTTAGCCAGGATTAAACAAAAAAAATTACCTGTAGTGACTGAACCGTATTCACGTTGACAAATTTAGAAAAGGTATTATTGAGAAGTAATATCTGATGTGTGTGTGTGTGTATATGTGTATATGTATATATATATAGATAGATAGATAGATAGATAGATAGATAGATAGATAGATATAGATATTTTTTTTTTCTGCAGTTTCTCTGATGTATATAATTCTGACGAAGAAATAATCGAAACCGGGTTAATGCACTTGTATTGAGAAGATATTAATTCTCATTCATGCCTTTTCTACATATATAATGAATATTATTGCAATGTATATTCCAATATATCTTTTATTCTTTTACTATCATGGAGAATATAATTGGCACGGTTATATAGAGTGTTAATGTTATCTAATAGCCTGTTATGCCTGTTCTTATACCTTGCAAATATCTAGTAAACTATATTTAATCACCGATTCACTCATACAAAAGTGTTATAATGTGTGGAACAACATTAAGATTTTATATAAGGATTTCTTATGGTCTCTTTAAAATATTACCCTCTGTTACATAATTTATTGAGTCTCTGTTCATGACATACAGACTGTATATATAATGTATGTATATATATTGTATTTATGGTCGTACTGTGTAGCTCGATCTGTTACAAATTCAATTTTATTAACCTGTCAATCTTTATTCTTACTCTAAAATAAATTTAGTAAGAGTTACGTAGCTTTCACGTCAATCAGAATTCATTTTGTTAAAACACTGTAGTTTTGTCGTATTGCTTTTTACTTCTCTCGCCCCGCGTGTGCTCTGTTCGCCTGTCTGGCCTCCCTCACACTGAATAAAACTTCTCCCCTTTTCTCCATCTGTCCATTATTCTGTCTGTGTGTCTGTCTTTCGACCCACCTTGGATATATAAGTATCTATCAGTATATCTATACAGCTTGTTATATATCAATATCAATATTAATATCTGTATCCCTATCTATACCAATATCTATATCTATATGTATACCAGTATCTATATCTATATATATCTATATCCATACCAATATCTATATCTGTATATGTCTGTATATACTCTTTTTTTTTTTCTCTCTCTCTCTCTATCTATTTAACTATCTCCCTATCTCTCTCTCTCTCTCTCTCTCTCTCTCTCTCTCTCTCTCTCTCTCTCTCTCTCTCTCTCTCTCTCTCTCTCTCTCTCTCTCTCTCTCTCTCTCTCTCTCTCTCTCTCTCTCTCTCTCTCTCTCTCTTTCTAGCTCTCTCCTGAGGATCGAGGGTTTTTTTACCTCTTTACATTCATGCGAGGCTCCGCAATAATGGACTACATTCTGCTGCATTAACAGAAAATAAGATAAAAAAAGGAGAAAAGTGTGAACGTCTTTTTCCTACAGGGCGGGGGGGGGGGGGACCAAATGAAAAAAAAAAAAACAAGAAAAAAAACACTGAACAGGAAGAGAAAGAGGTGTAATGACATGTAGAAGTGGAATTAAAAGGAAAGGAAAGAGAAAGTGAAGTTGTAAAGGCGTACATAAATATAAATTTATTTAATGAAGTAAGTGACATAAGTAATATAAGATTGAAACAAAAGGTGGACTTATAAAGAAATTAGAATTATAGGGAAAAAAATAGAAGAACAATTTACATATAGATGGGATGAGACAGTCTAAAATCGAAACCAAGTAGGAGATATAAATCAGAAAATGATAACAAAAAAAAACGTGGTAAAAAAGAATAACAAATGAAAATTGAAAATTATAAAAAAAAAAATAAACACAGTACATTTTGAAAGAAATCGAAATAAAATTATTATAAGAAACAAGTAGTAAACATAAATCAACCGGAAAATGGAAGCCAGGTGGAGAGAGAGAAGAAAATAGAGAAAAAAGCGAACACGGTTTGAATGGAAATGCGCAGGACAAGGGAAGTAAGCAAAGCGGAATGAGGAGAGAAAATGAAGCATGAAAAGAAAATAATATCGTATATAAAAAAAAATAAGAAAAACAAACAATGATAAACAAATGACATATGAGAGGTTAAGAGGGAGATATTTTCGTAATACAAGTTAATGGTTGGGATAATGTGTTGGTCGTGCTTGCTCATAATATTGGAGGATTGTCACTTCCATAAATTTTCTTTCATGAGTAACTTGTCTATTCCTGGCTTGATAATTAAATGAAGTGTGTGATATAATAATAACCATTAAACTGAGGAGGTAATAACAATGATAATAAAGCGAGTATAAAGCATATGACATATAATCTAGTTATGGACACTTAACTTCCTTGATGTGTGTTTTTGAGCGTTCTTATCAACTGACTAGAATTACCATTCTCCACATACTTATCCTCTTCTGTGCCACGTTATTCCACCGTTTTCCACTTACT
This sequence comes from Penaeus chinensis, assembly GCF_019202785.1. Lineage (NCBI taxonomy): Eukaryota > Metazoa > Arthropoda > Malacostraca > Decapoda > Penaeidae > Penaeus > Penaeus chinensis. Next base: position 33,663,952 of record NC_061821.1, on the reverse strand, counting down.
TATAAACGTTAAGTCCACCTTTACCGTATCAGTGCAACGTTCTCAACATACTTATCCACCTTATCCACCTTTAAGCCACGTTTAATCCACCTGTACCCTCTCAGTCCAACGTTCCGGCACATGGATACATTGGCTCGATTATCCTCATCGCAGCCCTTATGCCTTTCGCTCCTTCATTAATGCAGCTTCTATGCCCTAATTGGTTGAGAGGGGCAGGGCGCATGTGGCCAGGTCCCTTCTGGTGCTGGATTTACCTGAAAGGCTGAGTCCTTGTTCCATAGGCGCATCTTCCTTCTCCGCATACATACAGACGTACACTTAGAATTTCATGCCTTTACTAAACCCATGGTGCGCATAAAAGTGGAGATTTTAGTAATGACAGTCGTAAGAAATGAACAAAAGAAAACACGCAAGCACAAACACTCGAAGTCTGCCCCCCGTGAACCTCACTTCCTCAATTATAAATATTCCCCATCACCTTCGCAGCAAACAAAACATGAAATATTCAGTCTAACCCCGTGCATTTTCCCACGAGAAACTCTCAGCCTCCGCTTTATGCAGGGATGAGAAGTTCAGCCGACACGCACCACCGGAGTTTCCATCATTACAGCAGCGACAGAGAGCCTTTCGACCGTACCTCCGTGGTGCTCAGGCAGATACGTATGAATTTGCATATATTATAATGTCTGACGAGATTACAGTCTGCAAATGCCGAGCGTGTGTGATAACTTGCATCCAACGCTTAGATAATGTAATCGTGAAGATTTCCCTTAATCGTGTTAGGAAAGATGCAAGCTTTGAGATTCGTGTTTATGTCTACAAAGACCAAGATATGTTTCCTGAGAGATTAGGGGATTTGAATTAGTTTCGGCGAGAGGGGCAAAGACCGGAAAGACCATTGCAGAAGAAAAAGAATGAAGAACTGGTAAAGAAGATAGCAAGAAGAAGGAAGTATTTGTGGCAGGAATAAAATGAATAATTAATAACAATAATTAAACAGTAATGTTAGACCAATAGTGATAACAGCCATAATTAGAACAACTCACAAGATAGGATGGGATGGAGAGGGAGAGAAAAGGAGAGAGAGGAGGAGGGAAACATAGAGAGAGACAGACAGAGAGACAGACAGAAAGAGACGAACAGACAGACAGACAAATAGACAAACAAACAGACAGAAAGAGACGAACAGACAGACAGACAAACAAAAAGACAAACAAACAAAAAGACAAACAAACCAATAGACAGAAAGATATACCAAAAAAGATACACAAACAGGAAAAAAAACTAGCAAACAAACAGACAGGGAGAGACAAACAAACAGCGAGACAGGGACAGCGATTGGAAGCCCCGCGCAAAGAACCGCCCCCGAGCCTGAGCTTCCACGGACGGGCACCACGGACTCCCAGCCGTAATAATCCGGCATTACTCCGTCCGGCACCCGATCCCGCGGCGTTGACGAGAAGAGCTCAGGTAATCACTTCCTTTCCTTCTCTCTTGTCTTTCGCTTTCCCTTTCCTTCTTCGTTTGCCGATCGCTTCTTCTTCTCTCTTCCTGTTTTTTTTTTTTTTTTTCTTTTTCTTTTTTTTTGGTGTTGTTGGTGTTTTTTTCTTGTTTTGTGTGTATCGTTTGTATTTTCGTTGTTCCCTTTTTTTGTTTGTTGTTGATGATTTTGTTTTTGTTTGTTACTCGTCTTTTATATAATTTATTTATGTTATTCTTTTCTCTTTTTTTCCTTTTTGTGGTCTAATTTTCCTTATTTCTTTCTACTGTTTTCTCTTTACGTTCCATTTCTTTTCCATCTATATTTTTACTTCTTTTCTATTTCTCTTTACGTTCTGTTTCTTCTGGGTGTTACTTTCATCTATTATTCCTTATTATTGTATGGTCTACATTAAGTCTTTCCTCCTTTTTCCCTCTCACTTATCTATGTATCCACATTTTTCTCTTCTTTCTCTTTTTCTTCTGGTTTCCCTCTCCTTTTTTTCTTTCTATGTGTGTGTTATTCTTTTACCTCTCCTGTGTTTCATTTCCTTCAGAGTCTCCAGTTACCTCTTCGAAACAAGAAACAACTTTGCAAGTCTTTAATCAACAATTCTCGAGCGCCCCCTCAGCCCTCCCTCGCTCGCTCTCTCTGTCTATCTGTTTATCTGTCTGTGTGTCTATCTATCTATCTGTCGATTTATATATTTATCTATCTCTCCATATACTTTTATATCCTTCTCTCCGTCTGCATATCTCTCTCTCTTGCTTTCTCTCTCTCTTGCTTTTTCTCTCTCTCTCTCTTGCTTTCTCTCTCTCTTGCTCTCTCTCTCTCTCTCTCTCTCTCTCTCTCTCTCTCTCTCTCTCTCTCTCTCTCTCTCTCTCTCTCTCTCTCTCTCTCTCTCTCTCTTTCTTTCTCTCTCTCTCTCTTTCCCTCTCTCTCTCTCTCTCTCT
>NC_061821.1:33654019-33656519 GCF_019202785.1 Penaeus chinensis | reverse complement strand
CTGTGACTGTTAAAACTGCTTGAAATATGCAGTTTAGGTTTTAGGTGCCTGCTTGCGGGTGTGCATTTCAGGGCATCTATTCGAGAATATATCTTTATTATTATATCTTTTCATTCTATCTTCATGTATCTGTTTTGTTTTCTCCATCTCTCTCTCTCTCTCTCTCTCTCTCTCTCTCTCTCTCTCTCTCTCTCTCTCTCTCTCTCTCTCTCTCTCTCTCTCTCTCTCTCTCTCTCTCTCTCTCTCTCTCTCTCTCTCTCTCTCTCTCTCTCTCTCTCTCTCTCTCTCTCTCTCTCTCTCTCCTCTCTCTCTCTCTCTCTTTCTCTCTCTTTCTCTCTCTATGACTCTCTATTTCTCTCTCTCTCTCTATATATATATATATATATATATCCATGTGTTTTGTGTTAAAATCCTACAACAACAAACACTGATACTTTGTTAAAAACCAACAAACATACCTGACAAATACGCCTCTCCCTGTCTCCCCGACCGCCCGCACGCAAGAAAACGATTCATCCAAGGAACTTAAAACCTTCCCTTTACAGGAACCTTCTTTCACATATACTTAATGGGAAATTCCTTTGATTTTAGAGTCCATCAGACACAACTGTCGAGATCATTAGTCTGTGATGTCTTCTTATGATATCCAATCTGCAGCAAGAGATCAGAATTTCCCCTTTTTTCTGCGATAAATATTTGAATTTTATTTACTGCACGATTCTCTGATAATATTTTTTTCTTTCTTTCTTTTCTTTTCATTTCTTTTTTTAACATGCTCTTTGTCAATCTTATTTTATGTAGAATTGACGGCATTGATATTTGCTCACGTTTTTGTATAAGCAGCTGGATCAGTCCAGTCCAATCCGGACTTTGGGGCAAATGAACTTTGCTAGTGTAGTGAATTGTTGTCCTTCATACCTACTAAGTCTCTGTTTAATTAATGGTTTCCGTGCGGTAAATTCTTCCGCTGGGGAGTTATTTTCTTTTTCATTGAATGAAGTTATCACCTTAATTATCATTTACAATCAGTCCCCTCATAATTATTGCCATTGCAGCCCTTATTTCCACCATGGGAGAGCGAGAGCAAAGCGCGACAGGTAACGAAAGGACAAACGAGCCAATCGACCGACGCGTGGCACCAGCTGAGACCCGCCTGCTGTAACCTAACTGGCTTCGCCCTACTTCAAAAAGTAACACTGTAATCCAATAATCCAACCCTCTCTGCCCCTCTCCCCTCCCTCCCCCTCCCCCTCCCCCTCCCCCCTCCACCAACCCCTTCCTGCGCGTCGCAATCACAGGCATTTCCCAATACACAACCACCAAATGCCATATCTTTCCTCTTATGTTGATGGATTTATAATGCTGTTACGGTATGTTAGCATTTCTTGCCATTGTTAGTTAGTTCTTGTCGATGCGATTATTATCATCGTTTTGTAGTTATTCTTCTGACTATTAGTATAATTTGTGTCATTTCCCATTTTCCCGTTTTAGGTCATTCTGCTCTATCTTCTAATCTCTGCAGCGTAGTCGACTAACGTAGATTAGCCAAACAAGAATCTCTAAGATAGATGGTTGCATCGGACGGCAAGAGAAGGGCTGAACAGGCAAGAGGTTAAAAGGAGAAGCAAAGGGAGAGGGAGAGGAAGAGACAGCAAAAAAACAGAAGACAGTAGGGCGGTGACGAAGGGAAGTAAAACTTTAAGGGCGTCTCCAAGGATCCTGCGGACTAATATAGCGTCTTGTAAAGAGGAGAAAAGGCGTAAAGCAGGAGGAGCCCTAACAGCAGTGCCAGCAGCAGGAGCAGTCCATTTCCAGCAACAGCAGAAGCACCGACAGCGCCAGCAGCGTCCGGCCGCCACCTGCCACCTTCACGAGTTTATCACTTCGCCAATACCCAATGCTGCTCGTCGCCGTTGCCCCCGACACCGTGCCACATGAGGCATCGGCGAGTGCCGTTCCCTGTTGTGTCCTTGCCTCTGTTCATGGTATGTTAGGCCTCGCACACTCTCCCCCCACCCTGCCCCCTCCTCCACCCACACCACCCCAGCCCACCCACGCAATATATAAAAGGTAGTAAGGTTCGATACCTCAATATCTACAATCTATATATCCGGTGACACCTGCTGTAAAAGCATCCACGGCGGTGCCCCTCACGTGACGCCCGGAGCACACATGTTCCTCAGGTGCTCCTCGCCGGCTAGGGTGCCGGGCGGGGGACAGGGGGAAGGGCGTAACTCTCTTCTAGATCCAGCATATCAATAAGATTAGTTGTAAAGTAGTAAGTATGTGAGGACAGACAACGCGAATGTAAAACGAGAGAAAGACAGAGAGAAGTTCAAAGTGTAGATATAATACTCTGACTTGTTGCACACAACTGTTAATCGTATCTTGCAAAAGTTAATAGCAAATAAATACCCCAACAATAATTGAATCGATGACCTTGCCGGCTTTCAAGTGATTGTATATGCATTGATCTCCTGTTGATTCCATCGGCTGGCGA
>NC_061821.1:33629019-33641519 GCF_019202785.1 Penaeus chinensis | reverse complement strand
TAAAACCCGAGATTTAAACAAAAAAAAAACGTCAAGATAAAAACAAATCCTAGCAGAGCACTTCCAAACGCCCCCCCCCCCTCCTCCCTTCCTCCTCCCCCTCTCCTCTCCTATCCTTCCCCCTTCCCCCTCCCCTTCCTCCCGTCCGTTACCTCCTCTCCTGCCCTTTTCACTACAGAGCCGAGGCGAGTAATGCGATGCGTCATTCTGGAAAATTCCTACTCTAGTTCAGCGCCGCCTTCTCGTGACCAGAGCCACTTATGCAGGGGTCGTGTTGCCCGCCCCCCTGCCGCTGCGGCCCTCCCCACCCCCCCGCCCCCCCTCTCGGCCATATCCTGGCACCCTCTCGCCCCCTCGCCCCTTCCTCTCTTTCCGTTCACCTCTCTATCGGGCCGTCTATCTGCATTTCTTTTTCTAGCGATATGTATGTGTGTGTGTTTGGGTAAGTGTATGTATGTATGAAGTCTATGGAATCAAAAGTCTGTCGTTGCAAGGAGTGTGTCAGTTGCGCAACCCCACACGAGCCAGTTGCAATCGGTTTCCGTGATAAAGTAATTAATCATCGTTGGATCTCAATGTTCCATTACCATTTTTAGACAAATGGTAATGATGTCGAGCGCACGAAAGGAATCACTCGGCAATCAGTTCCATACCTATAACGGGCCTGGCGAAGCCGGCGGTGCCTCGTGCCACTCTGTCTGACACTGTCAGGGAGATTAGTCTCCGGGAGTAATTAATTACAGCACCTAATTCGGTGTTCATTAGGCAGTGCCACCGGTGCCTGCTGGTAATCACATTATTGGCGACTGCTTGATACCTGTGAGGTCTGCTCGGCTGTCTGACCTGGTGCCTCTCTACTCAAAGGCCACCAGTCGCTCCTTGGCTCGCCTTCGCGCTGAGGGTCGGAACCGTCCTTTGCGTCGTTCTCCTTGTTGTCTTTATCGTCTGCTTCATTCCCTCCTCTTCCCCTTTTCTGCCTCATCGTTTCCATGTAGTTATATGTGGCAATAGCCTGACGGATCCATTATCCTGGTCGTCAGATACTTTCTTTATGCCGGTATTTATAGACTGCATAAGCATCGCCATAACTAACGAGGATAAGCACGTCGAAAATTAATCGCATTCGTCCATTTGTTTCTGTTTCAAGAATCATTTCAGCTCAACTGTAGCTTACGTTAATTTTTCAATCTGGTTCAAAAAGAAAATCTTTGTCTTTTTGCGGATAATTAAGCACTGGCAGCGAGGAAGCCGTATATAAAATCCAGGAGCTGTAATTCACGGCTCAGGTTCGGAGGAATTACTTATATCTTCTTTCTAGCCCATTACCTTGCCTCTTTATTAGACAGTAAAACGAAAGTGAAATGACAAGACCCTACGAAACGTAAAGACAGAATGAGAACACGAGATCATCTTTCCCGCCATTCACGCAACTTGACGTGTTAAAGCGAACGTAAAACGCTCGCTCCAGCGGCAACATAACAATCAGACGGAAGGAGAACGATAGTTGCACCACCTCTCACAGACTCTTAGTTTACTGCTATAAACGAAAAAAAAAATAATGAGCGTGTAGCACTGTAGAACGCTCCACTACACACTAAGAAAGCCGTCACCCTCCTTCCCTCCTTCCCACCCTCCTTCCCTCCTTCCCACCCTCCTTCCCTCCTTCCCACCCTCCTTCCCTCCTTCCCACCCTCCTTCCCTCCTTCCCACCCTCCTTCCCTCCTTCCCACCCTCCTTCCCTCCTTCCCACCCTCCTTCCCTCCTTCCCACCCTCCTTCCCTCCTTCCCACCCTCCTTCCCTCCTTCCCACCCTCCTTCCCTCCTTCCCACCCTCCTTCCCTCCTTCCCACCCTCCTTCCCTCCTTCCCACCCTCCTTCCCTCCTTCCCACCCTCCTTCCCTCCTTCCCACCCTCCTTCCCTCCTTCCCACCCTCCTTCCCTCCTTCCCACCCTCCTTCCCTCCTTCCCACCCTCCTTCCCTCCTTCCCACCCTCCTTCCCTCCTTCCCACCCTCCTTCCCTCCTTCCCACCCTCCTTCCCTCCTTCCCACCCTCCTTCCCTCCTTCCCACCCTCCTTCCCTCCTTCCCACCCTCCTTCCCTCCTTCCCACCCTCCTTCCCTCCTTCCCACCCTCCTTCCCTCCTTCCCACCCTCCTTCCCTCCTTCCCACCCTCCTTCCCTCCTTCCCACCCTCCTTCCCTCCTTCCCACCCTCCTTCCCTCCTTCCCACCCTCCTTCCCTCCTTCCCACCCTCCTTCCCTCCTTCCCACCCTCCTTCCCTCCTTCCCACCCTCCTTCCCTCCTTCCCACCCTCCTTCCCTCCTTCCCACCCTCCTTCCCTCCTTCCCACCCTCCTTCCCTCCTTCCCACCCTCCTTCCCTCCTTCCCACCCTCCTTCCCTCCTTCCCACCCTCCTTCCCTCCTTCCCACCCTCCTTCCCTCCTTCCCACCCTCCTTCCCTCCTTCCCACCCTCCTTCCCTCCTTCCCACCCTCCTTCCCTCCTTCCCACCCTCCTTCCCTCCTTCCCACCCTCCTTCCCTCCTTCCCACCCTCCTTCCCTCCTTCCCACCCTCCTTCCCTCCTTCCCACCCTCCTTCCCTCCTTCCCACCCTCCTTCCCTCCTTCCCACCCTCCTTCCCTCCTTCCCACCCTCCTTCCCTCCTTCCCACCCTCCTTCCCTCCTTCCCACCCTCCTTCCCTCCTTCCCACCCTCCTTCCCTCCTTCCCACCCTCCTTCCCTCCTTCCCACCCTCCTTCCCTCCTTCCCACCCTCCTTCCCTCCTTCCCACCCTCCTTCCCTCCTTCCCACCCTCCTTCCCTCCTTCCCACCCTCCTTCCCTCCTTCCCACCCTCCTTCCCTCCTTCCCACCCTCCTTCCCTCCTTCCCACCCTCCTTCCCTCCTTCCCACCCTCCTTCCCTCCTTCCCACCCTCCTTCCCTCCTTCCCACCCTCCTTCCCTCCTTCCCACCCTCCTTCCCTCCTTCCCACCCTCCTTCCCTCCTTCCCACCCTCCTTCCCTCCTTCCCACCCTCCTTCCCTCCTTCCCACCCTCCTTCCCTCCTTCCCACCCTCCTTCCCTCCTTCCCACCCTCCTTCCCTCCTTCCCACCCTCCTTCCCTCCTTCCCACCCTCCTTCCCTCCTTCCCACCCTCCTTCCCTCCTTCCCACCCTCCTTCCCTCCTTCCCACCCTCCTTCCCTCCTTCCCACCCTCCTTCCCTCCTTCCCACCCTCCTTCCCTCCTTCCCACCCTCCTTCCCTCCTTCCCACCCTCCTTCCCTCCTTCCCACCCTCCTTCCCTCCTTCCCACCCTCCTTCCCTCCTTCCCACCCTCCTTCCCTCCTTCCCACCCTCCTTCCCTCCTTCCCACCCTCCTTCCCTCCTTCCCACCCTCCTTCCCTCCTTCCCACCCTCCTTCCCTCCTTCCCACCCTCCTTCCCTCCTTCCCACCCTCCTTCCCTCCTTCCCACCCTCCTTCCCTCCTTCCCACCCTCCTTCCCTCCTTCCCACCCTCCTTCCCTCCTTCCCACCCTCCTTCCCTCCTTCCCACCCTCCTTCCCTCCTTCCCACCCTCCTTCCCTCCTTCCCACCCTCCTTCCCTCCTTCCCACCCTCCTTCCCTCCTTCCCACCCTCCTTCCCTCCTTCCCACCCTCCTTCCCTCCTTCCCACCCTCCTTCCCTCCTTCCCACCCTCCTTCCCTCCTTCCCACCCTCCTTCCCTCCTTCCCACCCTCCTTCCCTCCTTCCCACCCTCCTTCCCTCCTTCCCACCCTCCTTCCCTCCTTCCCACCCTCCTTCCCTCCTTCCCACCCTCCTTCCCTCCTTCCCACCCTCCTTCCCTCCTTCCCACCCTCCTTCCCTCCTTCCCACCCTCCTTCCCTCCTTCCCACCCTCCTTCCCTCCTTCCCACCCTCCTTCCCTCCTTCCCACCCTCCTTCCCTCCTTCCCACCCTCCTTCCCTCCTTCCCACCCTCCTTCCCTCCTTCCCACCCTCCTTCCCTCCTTCCCACCCTCCTTCCCTCCTTCCCACCCTCCTTCCCTCCTTCCCTCCCTCCCTCCTTCATCCCCTCTTCCTTTCTCCCACTCTAATTCCCACACTCTCTCTCCTTATCTTCCTCCGCCTTCACTCCAACCCACTCACTTCGACGGCGAATGACACTCTGCCATGCACTGCCACTGAATCCTGGAGTAATTCCATGCACTGTAGTAATTACGTGCGATCTTAAACTGTCCTTGGCCTCAATCTCTAACGGTAATGAGCCAAGTTCTCTAATAAAAAGAAAATGATAATTGCTCAAGGGAAGAACATTCACAGAAATAAGCGAATCGTTGTAAGAAAAAATATATATATGATGATGAGGAAAATGATGAAAAATACAGCGTTATCAAGAAAGAAGTAATGGGGGTAATAATAATATCAGTAATAGCAGCAATAATAATGGCATTGATAGTGCTAACAGATATATATCATTAATATCATTATTATTATTATCCTTGTTATTATTATTATTACTATCATTGTTATCATAATAATTGTATTTGATATCATTATCATCATCATTATCATCATTATTATCATCGTTAGTATCATGAATATCACTATCATCATTGCTGTCGTTATTCTCCTCTCTAATTTAGTTATTCTCATCATCATCATCATTATCAGTCATATTATTCCCTAAGCACACGTCACGTAAAACAACACATGTAGTAGCAGGAAGGTCTCGACGCCTGACATTGTTCTAGAAAGTAAGACGAAGTACTTGACGGGCTTCCCCTCGTATTACCCTACGCGCACGTCCATGCATGTACGCACAAATACATGTGCATATATACATGTACAAATACATACATACATACATACATACATACATACATACATACATACATACATACATACATACATACATACATACATACATACATACACACATACTTATATACAAACATACCTACATACATACATGCATGGATACATACATACATACTTGCATACATACATACATACATGCATAATATTTACATATATACATTCATACCTACCTACATACATACATACATACATATATGCATACATATATACTTATATGTATTCTTAAATATATACATAGATAGGTGTGTGTGTGTGTGTGTGTGTGTGTGTGTGTGTGTGTGTGTGTATGTGTGTGTGTGTGTGTGTGTGTCTGTGTGTGTGTGTAAATATATATATATATATCTATTTAATATTTATAGTCTTCTTCTTGTAGTTCTCTGTCCTACGACAGGCCCTTTTTGACATCAATTTTCTCCACGACCCTCTATTCTCTGTTAATTCACCTAACATGCCCAGTCTTTTCCACGGGACAGGACCGTTTCCTGAGATGTCAGCCATAAATACAAGGGAAAGATCAGCCAGGCTGGTTTCCCGTTGCCTTCCCTGACAGTGTTCTTATTGAGATATTGTCTCGTAGATGTTACCCTGGCGTAGATCTGGGAGCAATTGTGGCTAAAGGAAGCTCCATATTCCTCAGGACAAGAACCCCAATACCGGATATAAGTTGTATTCACACCAAGGAGAGAAAGAGAGAGAGAATATATATATATGTGTGTGTATGTGTGGGCCTATACATACATACAAATATATATATATATACATATATATGTATGTGTGCGTGTGTGTGTGTGTGTGTGTGTGTGTGTGTGTGTGTGTGTGTGTGTGTAATATATATATATATATATATATATATATATATATATATATATATATGTGTGTGTGTGTGTGTGTGTGTGTGTGTGTGTGTGTGTGTGTGTGTGTGTGTGTGTATATATATGTATGCGTTTGTGTGTGTGTGTGTGTTTGTTTGTGTGTTTGCATATTTTTTTTATGCTTTAGTGTGCTAGCAAGCATACGATGAGCGAAAATTCTTTACAGCTTATTTATAATGCAAATAAGCCTAAAATTGTTCTTTCTTTTCCTCCATCTCCCTCCGACATCATACTCCTCTCCTCCTTTTCCTGTTCTTACTTAACTTCTATATCCACTTCGAACTCCTACTTATCTTCCTTTATCTTCTCTTCCCATAATCTTCCTTTTTATTCTTTGTCTTCTTTCTCTTCCCCCACCTTTCCTCCTCTTATTTTTTCTTCAGTCTTCTTCTTTACCCCACTTTTCTCTATTATTCTTTATTTATTCTCCTTCTCCCCTCCTAATATTATCTATCATTTCTTCTCCTTTACCTCCTCTCTATTTCCCTCCCATTCGCTTTTTAAAGTATTATTATTATTATTCCGTCTCCTTTCTTCCTTCCACCCTTATTTTTCTTGCTTTTCACCCTTTTTTTTCAAATTCCAGTTTCCTTTTCCTCTTTTTCCGTTTTCTTTCTTCCTCCTTTCAACTCTTCCTGTTTTTCCTCTCATCCTTCTCCTTCCTTCCCTCACGTTCCCCTTTCTCCCTTCCATTCCTTCGTCTCCCTATCCTCCCTTTCTCTCCCATTCTTCTTCAACCCCTTTTACTCTTCTCACCTTCACACTCTTTTTCTTATCGTCTTTCTCCCTATCCCCTTTACTTGTCTCCTCCTCCTTTCTCTTTTTTTTTTCTTATCTTTCTTTCTCCCTATCCCCTTTCCCCTCTCCCGTCCTCCATTCTCTCCTTTTTTTTCTTTCTATTCCTCTTTCTTCCTCTTCTTCTCCTTTCCCCTCCCTTCCTTCCGCTTTCAAACTCTCAGGAACGTTCTCTTTCCTTCCCTCTCCCCTCCTTTTTTATCTTCTTTCTCCCTCTCCCCCTCTTCTCCACCCCATTCCTTCTTTTCCCCTCTTCTTCTTATCCTCTTTCTCCCTCTCCCCCTCCTCTCCACACACCCCCCTCCCTTCTCTTCCCCCTTCTTCTTATCCCCTCTTCTCCACCCCTTCCCTTTCCTTCTCTTCCCCCCTTCTTCTTATCCTCTTTCTCCTTCTCCCCCTCTTCTCCACCCCCCTTCCTTCTTTTCCCCCCTTCTCCTTATCCTCTTTCTCCCTCTCCCCCTCTTCTCCACCCCCTCCCTTCCTTCTCTTCCCCTCTTCCTTCTCTTCCCCCCCTTCTTCTTATCCTCTTTCTCCCTCTCCCCCTCCTCCCCACCCTCCCTCCGCCTTCAGACTCTCGCGAACCCGCTCTCCCGCGTGAGGTGATTAGGCCAGCGACGGCGCTCGTCTGTTTCAGATAATCCGGGCGGAATCATGAGTGAAGAGAGACAGACGCGCGATGAAGCCTACGCGGCAGCTTTCTTCGGTTTGTTTGTTTGTCTATTTGTTGGTTTGTGTATTTGTCTGTCTGTATGTATGTCTGCTTGTTTGTTTGTGTATTTGTCTGTCTTGTATGTCTATCTGTTTGTTTGTGTGTCTGTATGTCTGTCTCCTTGTTTGTCTGCCTGTATATCTGTTTGTTTTATATCTGTTTGTTTCTTCGTTTTTCTATCTTTTGGTTTCTTGGTTGTTCTTTGTTTGTTTGTTTGTCTCTATGTCTGTCTGTCTTGCTGCCTGTCTGCCTATCTGTCCGTGTCTGTGTCAATCAATCAGTCTGTCTACTTAGCCATCCTACTATTTGTATATAGATATAGATATGGATACTCTTGTATAGATACAGGGGTAGATAGAGCTGTATGAACACACAATATAACAGATGCAGATACAAGCCATTAGCATATTGGCACTAGAAGGGGTAAGGAGAGTGCCCCCCCCCCCAGTGCCCCCTTGGTTACTCCCTCCGAAGACCTGAGTGCCAGGAGGAAGAGGGCACTCCTGCAGAAGGGCCTGGCGAGACACGGAGGAGGCATTCCACTGAGTGCACATTAGCAATTCATCATCACTCTACTGCCTCGCGCTCTCTGCTTCTCTTCCTCCTACGGCTTTTTTCCCTGTCGTTTCCCTTCTTATTCTCGCCCACCTGTAGCCCACCTGTAGCCCACCTTTTGGACTACCATTGACCGGTCTTCGGTTTTCTTTTAAGTCAGCTCTTTGCTTATCTTTAGCGCATATTCTGCCCAGTTTAGGGCAGCATTAGCTTAACCCGTTGTCCAGCTTTAATCTTCAATTAGCCAACCCTTAGCACAGCCTTTGCCCACTCTGCCATTAGCCTGCTTCCGGGCTACCTTTAGCCCTCCCTTTGCCCACCCTTAACCAACCCTTAGCCCACCCTAAGCCTACCTGGAGCCCATTTTAGCCCTTCCTTAGCCCCTCCTTGGCCCACCCTCAGCCCTTCCTTGGCCCACCCTCAGCCCCTCCTTGACCCACCCTCAGCCCCTCCTTGGCCCACCCTCAGCCCTTCCTGGGCCCACCCTTAGCCCTTCCTTGGCCCACCCTCAGCCGTCTTTAGTCCTACAATGTCTTAACCCTCATCCTACGACCCCCCCTCCCGCCCACCCCCTCCCCCGGCACCAGCGCCTCGCCCGGGCTCCGAGGGCGTAATCTGCACCGACAAATTCGATCACGGAGGCAGCCAGGCAATCTGATTACCGTTTGTTTGAGCTCATCGCGAGTTGCCGAAAGACGGAGTGCAAGAAGAAGGTAAAGGGTCGGTAAGGAGGCAGCGTGTAATAAGGGATAATGACACGGGAGGGAAACAAACGAGAATGGAGGAGGGAGTGATGGAGGCGATAAAGGGGGATGGAGGAAGAGGAAGAATGGGAGAGGGAGGGGGAGAGGGAGATGGCTGTTTCGGAGGGATGGGGGAATTTGGAGGGGGGGGGAGGGGGAGGTAAGAAGTTGGAAGGGGAAGAAGGTGGAAAAAGAGACGTGAAGCGAATGCGATAATAAATGGAGGCGATGGTATACTTATGATTAAAAATCTCAGGTTCTATATGATTCAAGTATTGTGTCGTTGATCTTATTCATACGATTAATATTCCTATACCAGATCAGTGACATATTAATCGATATATATATATATATATATATATATATATATATATATATATATATCGTAGTGACATATTAATCGATATGTATATATATATATATATATATATATATATATATCGTAGTGACATATTAATCGATATATATATATATATATATATATATACCATAGTGACATATTAATCGATATATATATATATATATATATATATATATATATATCGTAGTGACATATTAATCGATATATATATATATATATATATATATATCGTAGTGACATATTAATCGATATATATATATATATATATATATATATATACATCGTAGTGACATGTTAATCGAATTAAATATATATATCGTAATGACATATTAATCGAAATATATATAAGATATACATCCTGATTATATGTTTCCACTAAAGAAGCAACGAGGGAGAATTTACAGCAAGTATCAATTTGAAGAAGAAGGATCGAACTTATGCTTCGATGAAATAGTGATGAAAAGGCGAAAGGAAGGATAAAACAGGAAAAGGTCGAGATAAAGCCACTCAAGCGAGATAACGAAGGAAGGACGACTTGGCGAGAGGACAGAGGAAACGAAACGCTCATGGAAAAGGGACATTGTCACAGAAGGAAGAAAGCAAGCGAACGTGAGAAAGGAGATAAGAGAACACATGAAATTAGTAAAAAGAAGGTATGGCAACATTAAAAAATATCAGAGAAAAAAAAACGTATGAAATAATGAGTAAAATTAAAGAGAAAGATGAAAGATAGAGATAAAAATAAATCACATAAGAAGAACGGGATTAAAAGTTTTATATTAAGAAGGAAAATGGGCAAGTTAAAGCAAAAGAAAACGAAGAGAGTGAAGCGCCGCGTTTCGAACCACCACCTCGAAACTTCATTTAACCCGCTGCCTCGAGCTGAATGAAAGCGGATGTGGGTTTCTGTAGTTTTATGGCCAACTGTACTAAAACTATAGGATTCTTTATAGCTGCCTCTGGAAGGGTTGCATGGATGAGGAAGAGAGAACTGAACGGGGACAGAGAGGGAGGTGGATAAAAAATGAAATGACCGATAGGCAAACAGGAGGGAAGGGAACCGAGGGAGGCTGAAATAGATAGGCAAACAGACAAGAGGAGAAGACGAAAGGGGTGAAGCAAGCAGAAAGAGAAGGAGAATAAGTAAGGGAACACATTAGGATAACCGAGGCAAGGGGATAACGTGCAAGAAATATGGAAGTGTTGTACACTGGCTAAAAATAGCAAGGAGTGAGTGGTTTCGAGAGAAAGTCCATTAAAGAGGGGAAGAGGATGAAGCAAAACTTACAGTAATTTGTGCGTCTGTGTGTTTGTCACTTTGTATGTGTGTATATGTGTGAGTGTGTGTGTACGTGTGTGTGTGTGTGTGTGTGTGTTGTGTGTGTGTGTGTGTGTGTGTGTGTGTGTGTGTGTGTGTGTGTGTGCATGCGTGTGTGGTGTGAGTCCGTGTTGTTAAGTATATGAACACACGGTCGCCAGTATATGTGCATGTGCTTTTACCGTTGGCCTTCTACATCACAACACATTGGAAATCAATCATATTGGCCAATGCCTTGCAAAACATGTATATGTCGAATTCGAAAACACAAGAGAGGCACAAAAGCACATAATCAAATAAGTCACTGTGAAATAAAATAAAATTATAAATATGAAAAATACAAAAACGAAAAATAGAATACAAAGGCTGTAAAATGAAGACCCTCGGGCGTTCCGGAAGAGGCTTGTGGTAATATTTAGGTTACAGTGCTTAAAAAGCTGCACGGATACAGTGGACAGAAGAGAGATGAAAATTTACCATTAGAGAAAGGTGGAAGAAGAGAGAATAAAGTAGAGAGAAATAGAAAGAAATTGAGTAATAAAGGGTTGGGAGAAAGAAGAAACAAATAAATAGGAAAGCTAAAAACAAAAACAAAACGACAGATAAAAGAATACATATGGAAAAGGTGTAAAATGCGCACACAGTTAATCATACACGTTTCGTTATTCATGTTAAATTCCTCTCATTATCCGATATTCAATTCTGCCGGAGAGAACAGAACAGAACAGAAATGTATTTTTTTTCTGTTGTGTAATCTCAGGGTAGATTTTGTTGATCATCTCTGACGCCTTCGTGATATATGTATTTATGTATGCATGGGTGTGTATGCACAGATGTGTATTTCCGTGCGCAAGTCTGTACATATGTCTCATTTATGCATGAATGCATAAGCCGGCCTATAATCGTTTCCTAAATATAAAAACAAAAAATATAGTTGCTACAAGCTTATGATTCATACATCGCCTGCAAATAGACGATAATCCCTGAATGATTCTGCCTGTGCATGACACAAAGTCTTCTTATAATAAATCCAATTAGAATATCAACGTCAAACTAACATGCGATTTAGGCCAAGTTCTAGTATTCACAAACTCAGACAATAACAGAATCTCGTTCATGGTATAATAAGAGCCAACAAATGCATGTGTATTATTTGGCATTTCCACGAGACTTTGAACTTTTAGACCTCAGAATGATGGCGGAAATGTTTTATCAAACTCGAAATAGAATCATCATACTTTCCTTGAAGCGACTCAAGTTCTAACACCGAATGTCTATTTCTCGTTCTCTTGCCTGTGTGTGTGTGTGGGGGGGGGGGAGAAAGTACACTAAAGAAGTTTTTTTTCAAATCAAAGATACTTAACAACAAAATTTGATATCCCTAACTCTAAGGTCAGAGGTCAACGGTAAGATAAAGTGTCAGTGACCTGCGAACTTTTGCCTGAAGGTTAGGCGAGGTCACATTCATTTACCTGTCTTAGACCCCCCGTCCCCCTTCCATTCTTGAAGCTTTACTGTGTCACGGAAAAATTGATAGTATTAGAATCTCTAGCTAAACAATAATAGTTATTAGATATTCCTTTTAGATAACTTATTGATAACATTGAATTATCCATAATATGTCAGAAAAAAACATCTGTCAGACGTTTCAGTAACAAAAGAGGTAATAATATAGAATTTATGTTTCCCGACGCTGTTGTTTTTCAGTGAGATCATTAACGTTACCCGATATATCAATTTGTTTACCAGCCTCCGTATTTCCCCCCTCCCTGTTGTTCTCTACTTGGCTAATTTCCGATAGTCATTTTGGTCTCCTATACTCATATCGGAAAAAGTACAGTTCCCGTGATTTTCGTTTTCTACTGCAGGCATTTCCGCCACAATACTCAGCACTGCCATCGTAGATTCCTCTTGAAAATTCCCCCAACAATCATACTTTCCTCCCCGCATGTAATTTACCTTCTTTACAAAATTTCCCTGATAGTCCTGCTTTTTCCCTGTTTTCCCTCCAGACACATCTCCTCTCCTCCATCCCAGTTTTCTTTCCCCTAAGGACTAGGGAACGTAGGATGGCTGGTAGGGATAATTTATCACTTGAGGCCGCAACTCGCTTGAGGGACACTGTATCTTTCTTGCTAATGTGGCCCCATTACCATACCAAATTTACTCTCTCTCTCTCTCTCTCTCTCTCTCTCTCTCGCGCGCGCGCGCGCGTGCGTTTTACATGGAAATAAAGGTTTGGGTTTGTATGAGATATCATTTGAGAAAGAAAAA
>NC_061821.1:33619019-33624019 GCF_019202785.1 Penaeus chinensis | reverse complement strand
TCAATATTGTTATTAATGTTATTATCGTTATTATTATTATTATTATTACAACTACTACTACTATCATCATCATCATTATTATCATAATCATTATTATTATCATTATTATCATCATCATCATCATCATCATCATCATCATCATCATCATCATCATCATCATCATCCTCATCATCCTTGTTGTTGTTACTATTATCATTATAAATGCTACTATTGATATTAATATTATCATTACTATTGTTATTATTATTACTATTTCTATTATTACGATTGCCATTATCTTTATTATTATTATCATCATTACCATTATTATTATTATTATTACAGTTTCAACTACTACCGCTACTATCATCATCATCATCATCATTATATTAATTGTTGTTACTTTTACTATCATCATCATCGTCATCATTATTACTATCATTGCTATTGGCAATAGTAGTAGTATTATCATTATTATCACCATAATATTTTTATCATTATCATTGTCATTAGCATTACCATTACTATAATCATCATCATTATCATTACTATCATTCTTATCATTATATGTTTTCATCATCAATATTGATATTCTTATCGTAATTATGATTAGTATATCTCCTTAATTCATAACGAAATGAAAATCAATAATATAATATTTATTAATCAGCCAAAAGACCTCGTCCGCCATTCCTACTTCATCCAATTCTTCTACTTTTCACATGTCTATTTATCTACTTTTTAACTCACCCACTCATCCACTATTCTACATTTCATTCACCGACTCATCCTCTTTTTCACATTTCAATCCTCCGCTAATTTTATCTTTCACTCTCTCACTCATCCACCCTTCTGCATTTCACTCATCCACTGATCTACATTTTATTCACATTTTACTCACTACTTATTCACTTTTTCACATTTCACTCACCCATCTATCCGCTTTAATACGTTTTCATTCACATACTCATCCACATTGAATTCACCTACTCATGTGCTTATCTGCATTTCGTCCATCTATTCATCTACTCTTCCACATTTCACCCATCCACTGATCTACTTTTCACTCACCCATGCATCCAGATTTTACTCATCCACTCATCAACATTTCACTCATGCAATGATCTACGTTTCATTCACCCACTCATCCACATTTGACTTATCCACTCTTCAACATTTCACTTATCCACCCAGCATCCAGTCTCGTCCAAGTGCGCAGCAAGAACACAACCCGACGACAGCGTCATGAGAAACCCTTTAAGATAAGAATCTCTCTCTCTCTCTGGCTCTCTCTCTCTATCTCTCTCTCTCTTTCTCTCTCTCTCTATCTCTCTCTCTCTTTCTTTCTCTCTCTTTCTTTCTCTCTCTCTCTTTCTCTCTCTTCTCTCTCTTCTCTCTCTCTCTCTCTCTCTTTCTCTCTTTCTCTTTCTCTCTCTCTCTCTCTCTCTCTCTCTCTCTCTCTCTCTCTCTCTCTCTCTCTCTCTCTCTCTCTCTCTCTCTCTCTCTCTCCTCTCTCTCCCTCCCTCCCTCCCTCCCTCCTTCCCTCCCTCCTTCCCTCCCCCTCTCTCTCTCTCTCTTTCTCTCTTCATCTCTCTCTATCTCTCTCTCTCTCTCTCTCTCTCTCTCTCTCTCTCTCTCTCTCTCTCTATCAGCACAGTCATTAACCCCTGTACGCCCACCCGCCCGCACCCATCACCTTCACCGGGTTACTTGGGCGCAGGGAAGCTTTAGATAGGGTGCTTTTTGGTGTATGGGCGCGAGGTATTTTGAGCCTTAGGGGAAAAGTGGGAAAGGGGGGAAGCGCATATTTCGATTTTAGAAGGTGGATGGAATGCTACAAGTGAGTGGAAACTTTCTTTAATACATGTGGAGTGTGGATTAATAAGACACCTAGATATGCCTCAAATATACTCATGTACTCGTACACATATATACATGTATACTGTAACACACACATGCACACAAACAGGCACACATTCACACACTCGAACAAACAAATACACACACGCACGCACTCAAACAGACACAATCAAACGCACACTCAAACAAACACACAAACGCACACTTGAACAGACATAATCAAACGCACACTCAAACAAACAATCAAACACACTCACACAAACGCACACTCAAACAGACACAATCAAACGCACACTTAAACAAAGACAAACGCTCACTCAAACAAACAATCAAACACACACTCAAACAAACACAATCAAACACACACTCAAGCAGACACAAACACGCACACATACAAACACACACACACACACACACACAAGAACACACAGCGATTACAGCCCGAGGAATCACTTCGCGGCAGAGTACGGGAAGACCCCTAAGCGCGCCCACAAAGCATATCGCTTGCCACGCCCGCCGTCCATAACATTCTGGGGAATTGTGGCTCATTTATAGATATTGTGTAACGTATCGCCCGTTTCTAACTGCGAGGTAAAAGAGATAAGTCAGTGACCTCAACCATGAAATATAATGTATATGTATGTATATGAATGTGTTTATACAGATATGTACGTATATCCAGGTATGTATATATGCGCATATATATACACACACACATACATGTAATATAATATATAATCATATATATATGTGTGTGTGTATGTATATATGCACATATATACATACCTGGATATAAACACATACATGGTATAAAAACCCACACTGTAAAACTAGATTTAATTGAAAAAGAGACTACAGTTTCGGAATCCACCTGGATTCCATCTTCAGACCTGAAGATGAAATCCAGGTGGATTCCGAAACCGTAGTCTCTTTTTCAATTAAATCTAGTTTTACAGTGTGGGTTTTTATACCATAGTATCAACACGGTAGTGTGTTTTCTCCTTTTCAAACACATACATGTACATACATGTAATATATTACATGAATGCGGTTCATACATTATATATATATAAATATATATATATGTATATATGTATATGTATATACACAAACACACACACATATAGATAGATAGATAGATATGCGTGTGTGTGTATGAGTGCATGACCGTGCGTGCCCTTCCTCACAGCCACCGACCGCAGAAGACCCGCTGTTCGTCTCCATTACGGGCAGGTTTTGGCCGCCGAGACCAGACCAAGAGCGACGGCCGCTGGTCAACACCTCTCGGGTTCCGTCGCCACATTCATCTCTCTGATAAACTGGACGCCGCTCTGTCAACAGGAATTCGACTTCGACGTTCAGCGAGGATTTATTTCGCTCTGATTTGAGGGGCGCGAAGGATTTTTCGACGAGGGGGCGGTGGAAGGGTTCAGGAGGTGGGAGGGAGGGGGGTAGGTTCTCTGTGTGA
The DNA here is from genome assembly GCF_019202785.1 of Penaeus chinensis. Classification (NCBI taxonomy): domain Eukaryota; kingdom Metazoa; phylum Arthropoda; class Malacostraca; order Decapoda; family Penaeidae; genus Penaeus; species Penaeus chinensis. The sequence continues at coordinate 33,620,712 of NC_061821.1, read as the reverse complement.
GTGGGGGAGGATGTACGTGGGTTCGTGTGCGTGTGTTGTATGGGTTGTTTACGGTTATGGGGGTCTAGGAGTATTTGTGTATACGGGTGTGTGTGTGTGTGTGTGTGCGTGTGTGTGTGTGTGTGTGTTTTGTGTAGATGTTCTCGTATGTGAGTGAATGGATTTTTTTTTTTTTTTTTTTTTTGCGCATGTGTGTATATAAAGGTGTACCTACATGCGTGTACGTATAACAGTAGAATATGTGTCAGCATAAGTGGATCCCTAAGTGCCCATGAACGTATCCCTGGAAACCCGATCAAATTTATCCAACTAACGTGATTACGGCAAAATAAGGCGAGGGTGACGCAGCACATTTCACCCATGACCTGGAATCGAACAGCTGACCCAGAAAGCGATGATGCAATGCGCTGAACGAATTAGTGTACATTCAGGACAAATGCATTAATGTCATTTCACAAACTGTCGCACAGCATCACTCGTTGTCACATGATTAAGCTAATGAACAACATTGGAGTCATTATGCAATTGCCCGCGGCTTTTTGCATCTTCACTTGATGATCTAGTTGCCTGAAGTGATGCATTTTCTTTCTCCTTTTCCCCGGAGATACTTCGTTGATGTTTAGGACATCTTGTTAGCTTTTTCTAAAGAATAAACAGATAGATAGACAGACAGCCAATCAGACAAATAGAGATAAAGAATTCCAGACAGACAGATAGAGAAGAGAGAGAAGGATTGCAGAGGATGGTGATGTATGCAAATGAGTTTTCTTCATTTCTATCTCCATTTTCTTTTTCTTTCTACTTTCTTTCAGAATCTCTCTCTTTCCACTCTTCGCTGAAAATAGCTCCATAATAACAAAGGTTTTCGACATAATTCTCACAGCATTTTTTTTTTTTTTTTTTTTTTTACAACGAGAAAAACACATAAAATAAGATAAATAGTAAAAATTGCAGTATTCGTGCCGCTATTCTCGACATTTTTATTTTATCGTCATCATATATATATACCCCCCCCCCACCCCCCTTTCCGTGTACCTTTCAAATACAGCGATTCGGTGAAACAGAGATTGCTTCGCTAGATTGGATTCGACTCCCTTATCCGGACCACCAATATCGACGACGAGTTCTCAGGATTCGCTTTCTTTCCGAGTCGAGTTCGAAGCAGTCACGAGAAAGGCCTCTGTTTCGTAAGACGTAAGTTCATAAATAAAGGAGTAGATTAATAAATTATAACGATAGTGATGGAAATAGTGGTGATGAGGGTGTAGATGATGATGAAGTTAATTATAATGATAATAATGATGATGATGGTGAAAATAATGTTAATGATAATAATGATAATGGCAGTGATGACAACAATATTACTGATAATAATGATAATAATAATGATGACAAGGATCGTGATGATAACAATGATATTGATAATAATGAGAATGAGAATCAGAATAATTACAATTATAATGATAATAGTAGTAGTAGTAATGATAACAAAAACAAGAACAATAGTAATAATTATAAATAATAATAATAATAATAAAAACAAATAATAATGATGAAGATGAAGTCAATAATAATAATAATCCCAACAATGATAAGCCAGTGAACAAACAAACAAACAATCAAGGACAGGAAGGGAATACCCACTCGAACCTCCACTTCAAAATAAACTGCATAAATGGTGCTCTACAAAGTT
>NC_061821.1:33576519-33579019 GCF_019202785.1 Penaeus chinensis | reverse complement strand
ATTTCACACACACACAAACACACACACACACACACACACACACACACACACACACACACACACACACACACACACACACACACACACACACACACACACACACACACACATAAGCACGCACGCACTCACACGCACACGCACACACACACATACACACGCTCACCAAATCAAAGCCCAAATCAAAGAGGGAATTACTCTCAGAATCGGCCTCGTCCGAAAGCGTCCATTTTCCGATATTCTCCGATTCATCTTCTTTTCCTATTACACATTGCTTTCAGCGCACAAGATTAGGTTCCGCTGCAGAGCGAGCGAATGAAGAGTTAAACTGATGTTGATTTTCAAGTGTTGTGGTCGCTTTCTAAAGTAGATAGTACCTTATCTTCCATCATAGTTTTTGTATATATATATATATATATATATATATATATATATATGTGTGTGTGTGTGTGTGTGTGTGTGTGTGTGTGTGTGTGTGTGTCTGTGTGTGTGTGTGTGTGTGTGTGTGTGTGTGTGTGTGTGTGTGTGTGTGTGTGTGCACACACACACAAATATACATATACATGTATATATGTATATATACATATATATATATATATATATATATATATATATGTGTGTGTGTGTGTGTGTGTGTGTGTGTGCGTGTGTGTGTATATGTATATATATATTTTTTATATATATGTATATATATATTTATTCATTTATATATTTATATTCATATATAAGGGAAGTTGTTGCAAACTTCTATTCACATTCCTTATCTTTTTTCATGTTCATTGGGATTTTTGTTTTTGTTTTTATTAATCTTCATATGTCTATTTATTTGTTTGTTGGATTGTTTAATGATAGTTATTCATGTATCTATTAGTCTCATCGGCACTATCTATTAATTCATCTATGAATTTCCTTGTCTATGTCCGCCTGATCGAATTAATTTCTTTGTCAACCGCTTCTCGATAATCAAAAAAAAAATGTTTTAAATTTACTTATTTATTTCCCCACATAAAAATGAAATAAAAAATAATTTTCATAAGATTCATGAACCACACTGTTTGGCCTTAAACCGAACGGCATAAAAAAATAAAACAAAATGAAACGTTTCTTCAGCTACGTACGAAATAAATCCTTGATCTCAGCCAACAAAAAATAATGAAAATGCTGATAGAGGCGGAATAAAAAAAAAAAAAAAAAAAAAAAAAACATAACAGAGTAACAGGAAACTCACTTATCACCTTTGATATATTTCCATTCATTTATCAGGTTGCTTTGATATATTTTAATTTTATTGTGCAGTTATTTACTTCGAAAACATTTGGTAAAAAGGCTCCGTCTCATTGGCCCGCTTGGACTCGGGTGGAGAAAAATCTAGATGGTCTTTGAAGTTAGACGAAAAAAAAAAAACTTTTTTTTCAGAAATGCAATGTTGTATTATAAAGAAAGAACACATTTTTTTTTTTTTTTTTTTTTTTAAGAGGGAGAAATAAAACGTTGTAGGGTAAAACAAAAATATAACGATATTTTGGGTATTGTTGTGTAATTGTAAGTATTTTCATATTGCTGCACTAAATATCTAATATCATAATTGCTGTCACCATTAATACTAACTGCAGTTATGAATGGCCTTCTTTTTCACAATATTACCGCACTACAATAAAAGCAACCTGTATATCACTGTCACTAATTTTGCAAATATTAAGGACACCATATACATTTCCAGGATTGTTAGAGACAGTGAAGTAAAGATCGTAATTAACATGCTTGCCTGCGTCCTGTCTAACTTATGCTGACACTTCATGGCATGCACCCATCACGGGCTGGCACTATCATAAAGATTGCTTTAACGGCCCGTGTTATGCCTTCTCTTGTTTTGATGCGAGCCAGATGGTGGGTTTCCTCTCGCTGCTCCAGGCCGTCTCTCTCTCTCTCTCTCTCTCTCTCTCTCTCTCTCTCTCTCTCTCTCTCTCTCTCTCTCTCTCTCTCTCTCTCTCTCTTCTCTCTATCTCTCTCTTCTCTCTATCTCTCTCTTCTCTCTCTCTCTCTCTCTCTCTCTCTCTCTCTCTCTCTCTCTCTCTCTCTCTCTCTCTCTCTCTCTCTCTTCTCTCTCTCTCTCTCTCTCTCTCTCTCTCTCTCTCTCTCTCTCTCTCTCTCTCTCTCTCTCTCTCTCTCTCTCTCTCTCTCTCTCTCTCTCTCTCTCTCTCTCTCTCTCTCTCTCTCTCTCTCTCTCTCTCTCTCTTTCTCTCTATCTCTCTCTCTCTCTCTCTCTCTCTCTCTCTCTCTCTCTCTCTCTCTCTCTCTCTCTCTCTCTCTCTCTCTCTCTCTCTCTCTATCTATCTATCTATCTATCTATCTATCTATCTCTCTAACAGCACATCCGCGTTTTATAGCATTCGCTTCCGACAGTCTCATTTCAGTGGCTAAAAAGATCCACAGCGCGTTTGTACTCCGAAGCCCTCTCTACAGATATATTCCTTGAGATCTGAGAGTCAGACTGTTAGCACGC